>NW_026909461.1:0-49681 GCF_033115175.1 Lepus europaeus
TCGGGTGGGGCCGACGCACGGTGGGTGAGTGGGGAGGGCTGCTGCTGGCACACACCCACTCCTGAAGCCCACTGGGGCGGTCCAAGGGCGAGGAGCTCGGAGCTCTGTCAGGGCTGTCCCAGCAGAACATTTTGAGGGTGGACGGACACGCCCGCGGGCCATCAGGTGTTGCGGGCAGGCCCCGGGGGCAGGCCCTGCTGAGTCCCCGAGCGCCACCTGGGTTCCTGCCACCACCCTTGGGCCGGGATGAGGTGCCACCTTGTGCGTAGAAGCCCTGCACACAGGCAAGAAGCCCCCCAGGCCCGCGGCGCACCCGACCCTGGAGACCCCTGGCCGGCTGCAGCCACAGGGAACGGGGGTTCTTTGTTGGCAGGCCCCATTCCCGAAGCATCCACGGGCACTTCCCGAAGGGCTGACACCTGCTGCGCCTCAGCAGCCAGCCAACCTCCCTCCCTCTGGCCGGGCACTGCAAGCCACACAGCCACTTGTGTCCCCTGTGTCCCTCCCTGGAGCCCGCAGCGCGTTTTGGGTTTTGGCGCGGACGGGCCCCTCTCGGCTTCCGTAGTCCATTTGCCCCCGGAGCCTGCCAGACCCCTGGCTCTAGGAGGCTGCCCAGGGGCGCTGCCAACAGCCCCCAGGTGCTGGCTAGCCGCCTCGGCCGGCCATGGGGGGAGCACACACACCTGCGGGTGTCCCCGGGCCGCACAACGAACTGCCCCGCGCTTCCCGGCGTTGCAAATAGGTCCCCCAGGAAGCCCCGCCAGCCCTAGGGGCTTGTCGGGCGGGGCCGACGCACGGTGGGTGAGTGGGGAGGGCTGCTGCTGGCACACACCCACTCCTGAAGCCCACTGGGGCGGTCCAAGGGCGAGGAGCTCGGAGCTCGGTCAGGGCTGTCCCAGCAGAACTCTTTGAGGGTGGACGGACACGCCCGCGGGCAATCAGGTGTTGCGGGCAGGCCCCGGGGGCAGGCCCTGCTGAGTCCCCGAGCGCCACCTGGGTTCCTGCCACCACCCCTGGGCCAGGATGAGGTGCCACCTTGTGCGTAGAAGCCCTGCACACAGGCAAGAAGCCCCCCAGGCCCGCGGCGCACCCGACCCTGGAGCCCCCTGGCCGGCTGCAGCCACAGGGAACGGGGGTTCTGAGTTGGCAGGCCCCATTCCCGAAGCATCCACGAGCACTTCCCGAAGGGCTGACACCTGCTGCGCCTCAGCAGCCAGCCAACCTCCCTCCCTCTGGCCGGGCACTGCAAGCCACACAGCCACTTGTGTCCCCTGTGTCCCTCCCTGGAGGCCGCAGCGCGTTTTGGGTTTTGGCGCGGACGGGCCCCTCTCGGCTTCCGTAGTCCATTTGCCCCCGGAGCCTGCCAGACCCCTGGCTCTAGGAGGCTGCCCAGGGGCGCTGCCAACAGCCCCCAGGTGCTGGCTAGCCGCAGCAGCCGGCCACGGGGGAGCACACACACCTGCGGGTGTCCCCAGGCCGCACACACGGACTGCCCCGTGCTTCCCGGCGTTGCAAATAGGTCCCCCGGGAAGCCCCGCCGGCCCTAGGGGCTTGTCGGGCGGGGCCGACGCACGGTGGGTGAGTGGGGAGGGCTGCTGCTGGCACACACCCACTCCTGAAGCCCACTGGGGCGGTCCAAGGGCGAGGAGCTCGGAGCTCGGTCAGGGCTGTCCCAGCAGAACTTTTTGAGGGTGGACGGACACGCCCGCGGGCAATCAGGTGTTGCGGGCAGGCCCTGGGGGCAGGCCCTGCTGAGTCCCCGAGCGCCACCTGGGTTCCTGCCACCACCCTTGGGCCGGGATGAGGTGCCACCTTGTGCGTAGAAGCCCTGCACACAGGCAAGAAGCCCCCCAGGTCCGCGGCGCACCCGACCCTGGAGCCCCCTGGCCGGCTGCAGCCACAGGGAACGGGGGTTCTGAGTTGGCAGGCCCCATTCCCGAAGCATCCACGGGCACTTCCCGAAGGGCTGACACCTGCTGCGCCTCAGCAGCCAGCCAACCTCCCTCCCTCTGGCCGGGCACTGCAAGCCACACAGCCACTTGTGTCCCCTGTGTCCCTCCCTGGAGGCCGCAGCGCGTTTTGGGTTTTGGCGCGGACGGGCCCCTCTCGGCTTCCGTAGTCCATTTGCCCCCGGAGCCTGCCAGACCCCTGGCTCTAGGAGGCTGCCCAGGGGCGCTGCCAACAGCCCCCAGGTGCTGGCTAGCCTCAGCAGCCGGCCACGGTGGAGCACACACACCTGCGGGTGTCCCCAGGCCGCACACACGGACTGCCCCGCGCTTCCCGGCGTTGCAAATAGGCCCCCCGGGAAGTCCCGCCCGCCCTAGGGACTTGTTGGGTGGGGCCGACGCATGGTGGGTGAGTGGGGAGGGCTGCTGCTGGCACACACCCACTCCTGAAGCCCACTGGGGCGGTCCAAGGGCGAGGAGCTCGGAGCTCGGTCAGGGCTGTCCCAGCAGAACTTTTTGAGGGTGGACGGACACGCCTGCGGGCAATCAGGTGTTGCGGGCAGGCCCCGGGGGCAGGCCCTGCTGAGTCCCCGAGCGCCTCCTGGGTTCCTGCCACCACCCGTGGGCCGGGATGAGGTGCCACCTTGTGCGTAGAAGCCCTGCACACAGGCAAGAAGCCCCCCAGGCCCGCGGCGCACCCGACCCTGGAGCCCCCTGGCCGGCTGCAGCCACAGGGAACGGGGGTTCTGAGTTGGCAGGCCCCATTCCCGAAGCATCCACGGGCACTTCCCGAAGGGCTGACACCTGCTGCGCCTCAGCAGCCAGCCAACCTCCCTCCCTCTGGCCGGGCACTGCAAGCCACACAGCCACTTGTGTCCCCTGTGTCCCTCCCTGGAGGCCGCAGCGCGTTTTGGGTTTTGGCGCGGACGGGCCCCTCTCGGCTTCCGTAGTCCATTTGCCCCCGGAGCCTGCCAGACCCCTGGCTCTAGGAGGCTGCCCAGGGGCGCTGCCAACAGCCCCCAGGTGCTGGCTAGCCGCCTCGGCCGGCCATGGGTGGAGCACACACACCTGCGGGTGTCCCCGGGCCGCACACACGGACTGCCCCGCGCTTCCCGGCGTTGCAAATAGGTCCCCCGGGAAGCCCCGCCGGCCCTAGGGGCTTGTCGGGCGGGGCCGACGCACGGTGGGTGAGTGGGGAGGGCTGCTGCTGGCACACACCCACTCCTGAAGCCCACTGGGGCGGTCCAAGGGCGAGGAGCTCGGAGCTCGGTCAGGGCTGTCCCAGCAGAATTTTTGAGGGTGGACGGACACGCCCGCGGGCAATCAGGTGTTGCGGGCAGGCCCCGGGGGCAGGCCCTGCTGAGTCCCCGAGCGCCACCTGGGTTCCTGCCACCACCCTTGGGCCGGGATGAGGTGCCACCTTGTGCGTAGAAGCCCTGCACACAGGCAAGAAGGCCCCCAGGCCCGCGGCGCACCCGACCCTGGAGCCCCCTGGCCGGCTGCAGCCACAGGGAACGGGGGTTTTTGTTGGCAGGCCCCATTCCCGAAGCATCCACGGGCACTTCCCGAAGGGCTGACACCTGCTGCGCCTCAGCAGCCAGCCAACCTCCCTCCCTCTGGCCGGGCACTGCAAGCCACACAGCCACTTGTGTCCCCTGTGTCCCTCCCTGGAGGCCGCAGCGCGTTTTGGGTTTTGGCGCGGACGGGCCCCTCTCGGCTTCCGTAGTCCATTTGCCCCCGGAGCCTGCCAGACCCCTGGCTCTAGGAGGCTGCCCAGGGGCGCTGCCAACAGCCCCCAGGTGCTGGCTAGCCGCCTCGGCCGGCCATGGGGGGAGCACACACACCTGCGGGTGTCCCCGGGCCGCACACACGGACTGCCCCGCGCTTCCCGGCATTGCAAATAGGCCCCCCGGGAAGCCCCACCCGCCCTAGGGGCTTGTCGGGTGGGGCCGACGCACGGTGGGTGAGTGGGGAGGGCTGCTGCTGGCACACACCCACTCCTGAAGCCCACTGGGGCGGTCCAAGGGCGAGGAGCTCGGAGCTCGGTCAGGGCTGTCCCAGCAGAACGTTTTGAGGGTGGACGGACACGCCCGCGGGCAATCAGGTGTTGCGGGCAGGCCCCGGGGGCAGGCCCTGCTGAGTCCCCGAGCGCCACCTGGGTTCCTGCCACCACCCTTGGGCCGGGATGAGGTGCCACCTTGTGCGTAGAAGCCCTGCACACAGGCAAGAAGCCCCCCAGGCCCGCGGCGCACCCGACCCTGGAGCCCCCTGGCCGGCTTCAGCCACAGGGAACGGGGGTTCTTTGTTGGCAGGCCCCATTCCCGAAGCATCCACGGGCACTTCCCGAAGGGCTGACACCTGCTGCGCCTCAGCAGCCAGCCAACCTCCCTCCCTCTGGCCGGGCACTGCAAGCCACACAGCCACTTGTGTCCCCTGTGTCCCTCCCTGGAGGCCGCAGCGCGTTTTGGGTTTTGGCGCGGACGGGCCCCTCTCGGCTTCCGTAGTCCATTTGCCCCCGGAGCCTGCCAGACCCCTGGCTCTAGGAGGCTGCCCAGGGGCGCTGCCAACAGCCCCCAGGTGCTGGCTAGCCGCCTCGGCCGGCCATGGGGGGAGCACACACACCTGCGGGTGTCCCCGGGCCGCACACACGGACTGCCCCGCGCTTCCCGGCGTTGCAAATAGGTCCCCCAGGAAGCCCCGCCGGCCCTAGGGACTTGTCGGGCGGGGCC
Source organism: Lepus europaeus (assembly GCF_033115175.1). Classification (NCBI taxonomy): domain Eukaryota; kingdom Metazoa; phylum Chordata; class Mammalia; order Lagomorpha; family Leporidae; genus Lepus; species Lepus europaeus. The sequence goes on from NW_026909461.1 coordinate 4,676, forward strand.
GACGCACGGTGGGTGAGTGGGGAGGGCTGCTGTTGGCACACACCCACTCCTGAAGCCCACTGGGGCGGTCCAAGGGCGAGGAGCTCGGAGCTCGGTCAGGGCTGTCCCAGCAGAACTTTTTGAGGGTGGACGGACACGCCCGCGGGCAATCAGGTGTTGCGGGCAGGCCCCGGGGGCAGGCCCTGCTGAGTCCCCGAGCGCCACCTGGGTTCCTGCCACCACCCCTGGGCCGGGATGAGGTGCCACCTTGTGCGTAGAAGCCCTGCACACAGGCAAGAAGCCCCCCAGGCCCGCGGCGCACCCGACCCTGGAGCCCCCTGGCCGGCTGCAGCCACAGGGAACGGGGGTTCTGAGTTGGCAGGCCCCATTCCCGAAGCATCCACGGGCACTTCCCGAAGGGCTGACACCTGCTGCGCCTCAGCAGCCAGCCAACCTCCCTCCCTCTGGCCGGGCACTGCAAGCCACACAGCCACTTGTGTCCCCTGTGTCCCTCCCTGGAGGCCGCAGCGCGTTTTGGGTTTTGGCGCGGACGGGCCCCTCTCGGCTTCCGTAGTCCATTTGCCCCCGGAGCCTGCCAGACCCCTGGCTCTAGGAGGCTGCCCAGGGGCGCTGCCAACAGCCCCCAGGTGCTGGCTAGCCGCAGCAGCCGGCCACGGGGGAGCACACACACCTGCGGGTGTCCCCAGGCCGCACACACGGACTGCCCCGCGCTTCCCGGCGTTGCAAATAGGTCCCCCGGGAAGCCCCGCCGGCCCTAGGGGCTTGTCGGGCGGGGCCGACGCACGGTGGGTGAGTGGGGAGGGCTGCTGCTGGCACACACCCACTCCTGAAGCCCACTGGGGCGGTCCAAGGGCGAGGAGCTCGGAGCTCGGTCAGGGCTGTCCCAGCAGAACTTTTTGAGGGTGGACGGACACGCCCGCGGGCAATCAGGTGTTGCGGGCAGGCCCCGGGGGCAGGCCCTGCTGAGTCCCCGAGCGCCTACTGGGTTCCTGACACCACCCTTGGGCCGGGATGTGGTGCCACCTTGTGCGTAGAAGCCCTGCACACAGGCAAGAAAGCCCCCAGGCCCACGGCGCACCCGACCCTGGAGCCCCCTGGCCGGCTGCAGCCACAGGGAACGGGGGTTCTGAGTTGGCAGGCCCCATTCCCGAAGCATCCACAGGCACTTCCCGAAGGGCTGACACCTGCTGCGCCTCAGCAGCCAGCCAACCTCCCTCCCTCTGGCCGGGCACTGCAAGCCACACAGCCACTTGTGTCCCCTGTGTCCCTCCCTGGAGGCCGCAGCGCGTTTTGGGTTTTGGCGCGGACGGGCCCCTCTCGGCTTCCGTAGTCCATTTGCCCCCGGAGCCTGCCAGACCCCTGGCTCTAGGAGGCTGCCCAGGGGCGCTGCCAACAGCCCCCAGGTGCTGGCTAGCCGCCTCGGCCGGCCATGGGGGGAGCACACACACCTGCGGGTGTCCCCGGGCCGCACACACGAACTGCCCCGCGCTTCCCGGCGTTGCAAATAGGCCCCCCGGGAAGTCCCGCCCGCCCTAGGGGCTTGTCGGGTGGGGCCTACGCACGGTGGGTGAGTGGGGAGGGCTGCTGCTGGCACACACCCACTCCTGAAGCCCACTGGGGCGGTCCAAGGGCGAGGAGCTCGGAGCTCGGTCAGGGCTGTCCCAGCAGAACTTTTTGAGGGTGGACGGACACGCCCGCGGGCAATCAGGTGTTGCGGGCAGGCCCCGGGGGCAGGCCCTGCTGAGTCCCCGAGCGCCTCCTGGGTTCCTGCCACCACCCTTGGGCCGGGATGAGGTGCCACCTTGTGCGTAGAAGCCCTGCACACAGGCAAGAAGCCCCCAGGCCCGCGGCGCACCCGACCCTGGAGCCCCCTGGCCGGCTGCAGCCACAGGGAACGGGGGTTCTGAGTTGGCAGGCCCCATTCCCGAAGCATCCACGGGCACTTCCCGAAGGGCTGACACCTGCTGCGCCTCAGCAGCCAGCCAACCTCCCTCCCTCTGGCCGGGCACTGCAAGCCACACAGCCACTTGTGTCCCCTGTGTCCCTCTCTGGAGGCCGCAGCGCGTTTTGGGTTTTGGCGCGGACGGGCCCCTCTCGGCTTCCGTAGTCCATTTGCCCCCGGAGCCTGCCAGACCCCTGGCTCTAGGAGGCTGCCCAGGGGCGCTGCCAACAGCCCCCAGGTGCTGGCTAGCCGCCTCGGCCGGCCATGGGGGGAGCACACACACCTGCGGGTGTCCCCGGGCCGCACTTCGGACTGCCCCGCGCTTCCCGGCGTTGCAAATAGGCCCCCCGGGAAGCCCCACCCGCCCTAGGGGATTGTCGGCTGGGGCAGACGCAGGTGGGTGAGTGGGGAGGGCTGCTGCTGGCACACACCCACTCCTGAAGCCCACTGGGGCGGTCCAAGGGCGAGGAGCTCGGAGCTCGGTCAGGGCTGTCCCAGCAGAACTTTTTGAGGGTGGACGGACACGCCTGCGGGCAATCAGGTGTTGCGGGCAGGCCCCGGGGGCAGGCCCTGCTGAGTCCCCGAGCACCACCTGGGTTCCTGCCACCACCCTTGGGCCGGGATGAGGTGCCACCTTGTGCGTAGAAGCCCTGCACACAGGCAAGAAGGCCCCCAGGCCCGCGGCGCACCCGACCCTGGAGCCCCCTGGCCGGCTGCAGCCACAGGGAACGGGGGTTCTGAGTTGGCAGGCCCCATTCCCGAAGCATCCACGGGCACTTCCCGAAGGGCTGACACCTGCTGCGCCTCAGCAGCCAGCCAACCTCCCTCCCTCTGGCCGGGCACTGCAAGCCACACAGCCACTTGTGTCCCCTGTGTCCCTCCCTGGAGGCCGCAGCGCGTTTTGGGTTTTGGCGCGGACGGGCCCCTCTCGGCTTCCGTAGTCCATTTGCCCCCGGAGCCTGCCAGACCCCTGGCTCTAGGAGGCTGCCCAGGGGCGCTGCCAACAGCCCCCAGGTGCTGGCTAGCCGCCTCGGCCGGCCATGGGGGGAGCACACACACCTGCGGGTGTCCCCGGGCCGCACACACGGACTGCCCCGCGCTTCCCGGCGTTGCAAATAGGTCCCCCGGGAAGCCCCGCCGGCCCTAGGGGCTTGTCAGGCGGGGCCGATGCACGGTGGGTGAGTGGGGAGGGCTGCTGCTGGCACACACCCACTCCTGAAGCCCACTGGGGCGGTCCAAGGGCGAGGAGCTCGGAGCTCGGTCAGGGCTGTCCCAGCAGAACTTTTTGAGGGTGGACGGACACGCACGCGGGCAATCAGGTGTTGCGGGCAGGCCCCGGGGGCAGGCCCTGCTGAGTCCCCGAGCGCCTCCTGGGTTCCTGCCACCACCCTTGGGCCAGGATGAGGTGCCACCTTGTGCGTAGAAGCCCTGCACACAGGCAAGAAGCCCCCCAGGCCCGCGGCGCACCCGACCCTGGAGCCCCCTGGCCGGCTGCAGCCACAGGGAACGGGGGTTCTGAGTTGGCAGGCCCCATTCCCGAAGCATCCACGGGCACTTCCCGAAGGGCTGACACCTGCTGCGCCTCAGCAGCCAGCCAACCTCCCTCCCTCTGGCCGGGCACTGCAAGCCACACAGCCACTTGTGTCCCCTGTGTCCCTCCCTGGAGGCCGCAGCGCGTTTTGGGTTTTGGCGCGGACGGGCCCCTCTCGGCTTCCGTAGTCCATTTGCCCCCGGAGCCTGCCAGACCCCTGGCTCTAGGAGGCTGCCCAGGGGCGCTGCCAACAGCCCCCAGGTGCTGGCTAGCCGCCTCGGCCGGCCATGGGGGGGGCACACACACCTGCGGGTGTCCCCGGGCCGCACACACGAACTGCCCCGCGCTTCCCGGCGTTGCAAATAGGCCCCCCGGGAAGCCCCACCCGCCCTAGGGGCTTGTCGGGTGGGGCCGACGCACGGTGGGTGAGTGGGGAGGGCTGCTGCTGGCACACACCCACTCCTGAAGCCCACTGGGGCGGTCCAAGGGCGAGGAGCTCGGAGCTCGGTCAGGGCTGTCCCAGCAGAACTTTTTGAGGGTGGACGGACACGCCCGCGGGCAATCAGGTGTTGCGGGCAGGCCCCGGGGGCAGGCCCTGCTGAGTCCCCGAGCGCCACCTGGGTTCCTGCCACCACCCTTGGGCCGGGATGAGGTGCCACCTTGTGCGTAGAAGCCCTGCACACAGGCAAGAAGCCCCCCAGGCCCGCGGCGCACCCGACCCTGGAGCCCCCTGGCCGGCCTGCAGCCACAGGGAACGGGGGTTCTGAGTTGGCAGGCCCCATTCCCTAAGCATCCACGGGCACTTTCCGAAGGGCTGACACCTGCTGCACCTCAGCAGCCAGCCAACCTCCCTCCCTCTGGCCGGGCACTGCAAGCCACACAGCCACTTGTGTCCCCTGTGTCCCTCCCTGGAGGCCGCAGCGCGTTTTGGGTTTTGGCGCAGACGGGCCCCTCTCGGCTTCCGTAGTCCATTTGCCCCCGGAGCCTGCCAGACCCCTGGCTCTAGGAGGCTGCCCAGGGGCGCTGCCAACAGCCCCCAGGTGCTGGCTAGCCGCAGCAGCCGGCCACGGGGGAGCACACACACCTGCGGGTGTCCCCAGGCCGCACACACGGACTGCCCCGCGCTTCCCGGCGTTGCAAATAGGTCCCCCGGGAAGCCCCGCCGGCCCTAGGGGCTTGTCGGGCGGGGCCGACGCACGGTGGGTGAGTGGGGAGGGCTGCTGCTGGCACACACCCACTCCTGAAGCCCACTGGGGCGGTCCAAGGGCGAGGAGCTCGGAGCTCGGTCAGGGCTGTCCCAGCAGAACTTTTTGAGGGTGGACGGACACGCCCGCGGGCAATCAGGTGTTGCGGGCAGGCCCCGGGGGCAGGCCCTGCTGAGTCCCTGAGCGCCACCTGGGTTCCTGCCACCACCCTTGGGCCGGGATGAGGTGCCACCTTGTGCGTAGAAGCCCTGCACACAGGCAAGAAGGCCCCCAGGCCCGCGGCGCACCCGACCCTGGAGCCCCCTGGCCGGCTGCAGCCACAGGGAACGGGGGTTCTGAGTTGGCAGGCCCCATTCCCGAAGCATCCACGGGCAGTTCCCGAAGGGCTGACACCTGCTGCGCCTCAGCAGCCAGCCAACCTCCCTCCCTCTGGCCGGGCACTGCAAGCCACACAGCCACTTGTGTCCCCTGTGTCCCTCCCTGGAGGCCGCAGCGCGTTTTGGGTTTTGGCGCGGACGGGCCCCTCTCGGCTTCCGTAGTCCATTTGCCCCCGGAGCCTGCCAGACCCCTGGCTCTAGGAGGCTGCCCAGGGGCGCTGCCAACAGCCCCCAGGTGCTGGCTAGCCGCCTCGGCCGGCCATGGGGGGAGCACACACACCTGCGGGTGTCCCCGGGCCGCACACACGAACTGCCCCGCGCTTCCCGGCGTTGCAAATAGGCCCCCCGGGAAGTCCCGCCCGCCCTAGGTGCTTGTCGGGTGGGGCCTACGCACGGTGGGTGAGTGGGGAGGGCTGCTGCTGGCACACACCCACTCCTGAAGCCACTGGGGCGGTCCAAGGGCGACGAGCTCGGAGCTCGGTCAGGGCTGTCCCAGCAGAACTTTTTGAGGGTGGACGGACACGCCCGCGGGCAATCAGGTGTTGCGGGCAGGCCCCGGGGGCAGGCCCTGCTGAGTCCCCGAGCGCCTCCTGGGTTCCTGCCACCACCCGTGGGCCGGGATGAGGTGCCACCTTGTGCGTAGAAGCCCTGCACACAGGCAAGAAGCCCCCCAGGCCCGCGGCGCACCCGACCCTGGAGCCCCCTGGCCGGCTGCAGCCACAGGGAACGGGGGTTCTGAGTTGGCAGGCCCCATTCCCGAAGCATCCACGGGCACTTCCCGAAGGGCTGACACCTGCTGCGCCTCAGCAGCCAGCCAACCTCCCTCCCTCTGGCCGGGCACTGCAAGCCACACAGCCACTTGTGTCCCCTGTGTCCCTCCCTGGAGGCCGCAGCGCGTTTTGGGTTTTGGCGCGGACGGGCCCCTCTCGGCTTCCGTAGTCCATTTGCCCCCGGAGCCTGCCAGACCCCTGGCTCTAGGAGGCTGCCCAGGGGCGCTGCCAACAGCCCCCAGGTGCTGGCTAGCCGCCTCGGCCGGCCATGGGGGGAGCACACACACCTGCGGGTGTCCCCGGGCCGCACACACGAACTGCCCCGCGCTTCCCGGCGTTGCAAATAGGCCCCCCGGGAAGCCCCACCCGCCCTAGGGGCTTGTCGGGTGGGGCCGACGCACGGTGGGTGAGTGGGGAGGGCTGCTGCTGGCACACACCCACTCCTGAAGCCCACTGGGGCGGTCCAAGGGCGAGGAGCTCGGAGCTCGGTCAGGGCTGTCCCAGCAGAACTTTTTGAGGGTGGACGGACACGCCCGCGGGCAATCAGGTGTTGCGGGCAGGCCCCGGGGGCAGGCCATGCTGAGTCCCCGAGCGCCACCTGGGTTCCTGCCACCACCCTTGGGCCGGGATGAGGTGCCACCTTGTGCGTAGAAGCCCTGCACACAGGCAAGAAGCCCCCCAGGCCCGCGGCGCACCCGACCCTGGAGCCCCCTGGCCGGCTTCAGCCACAGGGAACGGGGGTTCTTTGTTGGCAGGCCCCATTCCCGAAGCATCCACGGGCACTTCCCGAAGGGCTGACACCTGCTGCGCCTCAGCAGCCAGCCAACCTCCCTCCCTCTGGCCGGGCACTGCAAGCCACACAGCCACTTGTGTCCCCTGTGTCCCTCCCTGGAGGCCGCAGCGCGTTTTGGGTTTTGGCGCGGACGGGCCCCTCTCGGCTTCCGTAGTCCATTTGCCCCCGGAGCCTGCCAGACCCCTGGCTCTAGGAGGCTGCCCAGGGGCGCTGCCAACAGCCCCCAGGTGCTGGCTAGCCGCCTCGGCCGGCCATGGGGGGAGCACACACACCTGCGGGTGTCCCCGGGCCGCACACACGGACTGCCCCGCGCTTCCCGGCGTTGCAAATAGGTCCCCCGGGAAGCCCCGCCCGCCCTAGGGACTTGTCGGGCGGGGCCGACGCACGGTGGGTGAGTGGGGAGGGCTGCTGCTGGCACACACCCACTCCTGAAGCCCACTGGGGCGGTCCAAGGGCGAGGAGCTCGGAGCTCGGTCAGGGCTGTCCCAGCAGAACTTTTTGAGGGTGGACGGACACGCCCGCAGGCAATCAGGTGTTGCGGGCAGGCCCCGGGGGCAGGCCCTGCTGATTCCCCGAGCGCCACCTGGGTTCCTGCCACCACCCTTGGGCCGGGATGAGGTGCCACCTTGTGCGTAGAAGCCCTGCACACAGGCAAGAAGCCCCCCAGGCCCGCGGCGCACCCGACCCTGGAGCCCCCTGGCCGGCTGCAGCCACAGGGAACGGGGGTTCTGAGTTGGCAGGCCCCATTCCCGAAGCATCCACGGGCACTTCCCGAAGGGCTGACACCTGCTGCGCCTCAGCAGCCAGCCAACCTCCCTCCCTCTGGCCGGGCACTGCAAGCCACACAGCCACTTGTGTCCCCTGTGTCCCTCCCTGGAGGCCGCAGCGCGTTTTGGGTTTTGGCGCGGACGGGCCCCTCTCGGCTTCCGTAGTCCATTTGCCCCCGGAGCCTGCCAGACCCCTGGCTCTAGGAGGCTGCCCAGGGGCGCTGCCAACAGCCCCCAGGTGCTGGCTAGCCGCCTCGGCCGGCCATGGGGGGAGCACACACACCTGCGGGTGTCCCCGGGCCGCACACACGAACTGCCCCGCGCTTCCCGGCATTGCAAATAGGCCCCCCGGGAAGCCCCGCCGGCCCTAGGGGCTCGTCGGGCGGGGCCGACGCACGGTGGGTGAGTGGGGAGGGCTGCTGCTGGCACACACCCACTCCTGAAGCCCACTGGGGCGGTCCAAGGGCGAGGAGCTCGGAGCTCGGTCAGGGCTGTCCCAGCAGAACTTTTTGAGGGTGGACGGACACGCCCGCGGGCAATCAGGTGTTGCGGGCAGGCCCCGGGGGCAGGCCATGCTGAGTCCCCGAGCGCCACCTGGGTTCCTGCCACCACCCCTGGGCCGGGATGAGGTGCCACCTTGTGCGTAGAAGCCCTGCACACAGGCAAGAAGCCCCCCAGGCCCGCGGCGCACCCGACCCTGGAGCCCCCTGGCCGGCTGCAGCCACAGGGAACGGGGGTTCTGAGTTGGCAGGCCCCATTCCCGAAGCATCCACGGGCACTTCCCGAAGGGCTGACACCTGCTGCGCCTCAGCAGCCAGCCAACCTCCCTCCCTCTGGCCGGGCACTGCAAGCCACACAGCCACTTGTGTCCCCTGTGTCCCTCCCTGGAGGCCGCAGCGCGTTTTGGGTTTTGGCGCGGACAGGCCCCTCTCGGCTTCCGTAGTCCATTTGCCCCCGGAGCCTGCCAGACCCCTGGCTCTAGGAGGCTGCCCAGGGGCGCTGCCAACAGCCCCCAGGTGCTGGCTAGCCGCCTCGGCCGGCCATGGGGGGAGCACACACACCTGCGGGTGTCCCCGGGCCGCACACACGAACTGCCCCGCGCTTCCCAGCGTTGCAAATAGGCCCCCCGGGAAGACCCACCCGCCCTAGGGGCTCGTCGGGTGGGGCCGACGCACGGTGGGTGAGTGGGGAGGGCTGCTGCTGGCACACACCCACTCCTGAAGCCCACTGGGGCGGTCCAAGGGCGAGGAGCTCGGAGCTCGGTCAGGGCTGTCCCAGCAGAACTTTTTGAGGGTGGACGGACACGCCCGCGGGCAATCAGGTGTTGCGGGCAGGCCCCAGGGGCAGGCCCTGCTGAGTCCCCGAGCGCCACCTGGGTTCCTGCCACCACCCTTGGGCCGGGATGAGGTGCCACCTTGTGCGTAGAAGCCCTGCACACAGGCAAGAAGCCCCCCAGGCCCGCGGCGCACCCGACCCTGGAGCCCCCTGGCCGGCTGCAGCCACAGGGAATGGGGGTTCTGAGTTGGCAGGCCCCATTCCCGAAGCATCCACGGGCACTTCCCGAAGGGCTGACACCTGCTGCGCCTCAGCAGCCAGCCAACCTCCCTCCCTCTGGCCGGGCACTGCAAGCCACACAGCCACTTGTGTCCCCTGTGTCCCTCCCTGGAGGCCGCAGCGCGTTTTGGGTTTTGGCGCGGACGGGCCCCTCTCGGCTTCCGTAGTCCATTTGCCCCCGGAGCCTGCCAGACCCCTGGCTCTAGGAGGCTGCCCAGGGGCGCTGCCAACAGCCCCCAGGTGCTGGCTAGCCGCAGCAGCCGGTCACGGGGGAGCACACACACCTGCGGGTGTCCCCGGGCCGCACACACGGACTGCCCCGTGCTTCCCGGCGTTGCAAATAGGTCCCCCGGGAAGCCCCGCCGGCCCTAGGGGCTTGTCGGGTGGGGCCGACGCACGGTGGGTGAGTGGGGAGGGCTGCTGCTGGCACACACCCACTCCTGAAGCCCACTGGGGCGGTCCAAGGGCGAGGAGCTCGGAGCTCGGTCAGGGCTGTCCCAGCAGAACTTTTTGAGGGTGGACGGACACGCCCGCGGGCAATCAGGTGTTGCGGGCAGGCCCCGGGGGCAGGCCCTGCTGAGTCCCCGAGCGCCACCTGGGTTCCTGCCACCACCCTTGGGCCGGCATGAGGTGCCACCTTGTGCGTAGAAGCCCTGCACACAGGCAAGAAGCCCCCCAGGCCCGCGGCGCACCCGACCCTGGAGCCCCCTGGCCGGCTGCAGCCACAGGGAACGGGGGTTCTGAGTTGGCAGGCCCCATTCCCGAAGCATCCACGGGCACTTCCGAAGGGCTGACACCTGCTGCGCCTCAGCAGCCAGCCAACCTCCCTCCCTCTGGCCGGGCACTGCAAGCCACACAGCCACTTGTGTCCCCTGTGTCCCTCCCTGGAGGCCGCAGCGCGTTTTGGGTTTTGGCGCGGGACGGGCCCCTCTCGGCTTCCGTAGTCCATTTGCCCCCGGAGCCTGCCAGACCCCTGGCTCTAGGAGGCTGCCCAGGGGCGCTGCCAACAGCCCCCAGGTGCTGGCTAGCCGCCTCGGCCGGCCATGGGGGGAGCACACACACCTGCGGGTGTCCCCGGGCCGCACACACGAACTGCCCCGCGCTTCCCGGCGTTGCAAATAGGCCCCCCGGGAAGGCCCACCCGCCCTAGGGGCTCGTCGGATGGGGCCGACGCACGGTGGGTGAGTGGGAGGGCTGCTGCTGGCACACACCCACTCCTGAAGCCCACTGGGGCGGTCCAAGGGCGAGGAGCTCGGAGCTCGGTCAGGGCTGTCCCAGCAGAACTTTTTGAGGGTGGACGGACACGCCCGCGGGCAATCAGGTGTTGCGGGCAGGCCACGGGGGCAGACCCTGCTGAGTCTCCGAGCGCCACCTGGGTCCTGCCACCACCCTTGGGCCGGGATGAGGTGCCACCTTGTGCGTAGAAGCCCTGCACACAGGCAAGAAGCCCCCCAGGCCCGCGGCGCACCCGACCCTGGAGCCCCCCGGCCGGCTGCAGCCACAGGGAACGGGGGTTCTGAGTTGGCACGTCCCATTCCCGAAGCATCCACGGGCACTTCCCGAAGGGATGACACCTGCTGCGCCTCAGCAGCCAGCCAATCTTCCTCTGGCCGGGCACTGCAAGCCACACAGCCACTTGTGTCCCCTGTGTCCCTCCCTGGAGGCCGCAGCGCGTTTTGGGTTTTGGCGCGGACGGGCCCCTCTCGGCTTCCGTAGTCCATTTGCCCCCGGAGCCTGCCAGACCCCTGGCTCTAGGAGGCTGCCCAGGGGCGCTGCCAACAGCCCCCAGGTGCTGGCTAGCCGCCTCGGCCGGCCATGGGGGGAGCACACACACCTGCGGGTGTCCCCGGGCCGCACACACGAACTGCCCCGCGCTTCCCGGCGTTGCAAATAGGCCCCCCGGGAAGCCCCGCCCGCCCTAGGGGCTTGTCGGGCGGGGCCGACGCACGGTGGGTGAGTGGGGAGGGCTGCTGCTGGCACACACCCACTCCTGAAGCCCACTGGGGCGGTCCAAGGGCGAGGAGCTCGGAGCTCGGTCAGGGCTGTCCCAGCAGAACTTTTTGAGGGTGGACGGACACGCCCGCGGGCAATCAGGTGTTGCGGGCAGGCCCCGGGGGCAGGCCCTGCTGAGTCCCCGAGCGCCACCTGGGTTCCTGCCACCACCCTTGGGCCGGGATGAGGTGCCACCTTGTGCGTAGAAGCACTGCACACAGGCAAGAAGCCCCCCAGGCCCGCGGCGCACCCGACCCTGGAGCCCCCTGGCCGGCTGCAGCCACAGGGAACGGGGGTTCTGAGTTGGCAGGCCCCATTCCCGAAGCATCCACGGGCACTTCCCGAAGGGCTGACACCTGCTGCGCCTCAGCAGCCAGCCAACCTCCCTCCCTCTGGCCGGGCACTGCAAGCCACACAGCCACTTGTGTCCCCTGTGTCCCTCCCTGGAGGCCGCAGCGCGTTTTGGGTTTTGGCGCGGACGGGCCCCTCTCGGCTTCCGTAGTCCATTTGCCCCCGGAGCCTGCCAGACCCCTGGCTCTAGGAGGCTGCCCAGGGGCGCTGCCAACAGCCCCCAGGTGCTGGCTAGCCGCCTCGGCCGGCCATGGGGGGAGCACACACACCTGCGGGTGTCCCCGGGCCGCACACACGGACTGCCCCGCGCTTCCCGGCGTTGCAAATAGGTCCCCCGGGAAGCCCCGCCGGCCCTAGGGGCTTGTCGGGCGGGGCCGACGCACGGTGGGTGAGTGGGGAGGGCTGCTGCTGGCACACACCCACTCCTGAAGCCCACTGGGGCGGTCCAAGGGCGAGGAGCTCGGAGCTCTGTCAGGGCTGTCCCAGCAGAACTTTTTGAGGGTGGACGGACACGCCCGCGGGCAATCAGGTGTTGCGGGCAGGCCCCGGGGGCAGGCCCTGCTGAGTCCCCGAGCGCCACCTGGGTTCCTGCCACCACCCTTGGGCCGGGATGAGGTGCCACCTTGTGCGTAGAAGCCCTGCACACAGGCAAGAAGCCCCCCAGGCCCGCGGCGCACCCGACCCTGGAGCCCCCTGGCCGGCTGCAGCCACAGGGAACGGGGGTTCTGAGTTGGCAGGCCCCATTCCCGAAGCATCCACGGGCACTTCCCGAAGGGCTGACACCTGCTGCGCCTCAGCAGCCAGCCAACCTCCCTCCCTCTGGCCGGGCACTGCAAGCCACACAGCCACTTGTGTCCCCTGTGTCCCTCCCTGGAGGCCGCAGCGCGTTTTGGGTTTTGGCGCGGACGGGCCCCTCTCGGCTTCCGTAGTCCATTTGCCCCCGGAGCCTGCCAGACCCCTGGCTCTAGGAGGCTGCCCAGGGGCGCTGCCAACAGCCCCCAGGTGCTGGCTAGCCTCAGCAGCCGGCCACGGGGGAGCACACACACCTGCGGGTGTCCCCAGGCCGCACACACGGACTGCCCCGCGCTTCCCGGCGTTGCAAATAGGTCCACCGGGAAGCCCCGCCGGCCCTAGGGGCTTGTCGGGTGGGGCCGACGCACGGTGGGTGAGTGGGGAGGGCTGCTGCTGGCACACACCCACTCCTGAAGCCCACTGGGGCGGTCCAAGGGCGAGGAGCTCGGAGCTCGGTCAGGGCTGTCCCAGCAGAACTTTTTGAGGGTGGACGGACACGCCCGCGGGCAATCAGGTGTTGCGGGCAGGCCCCGGGGGCAGGCCCTGCTGAGTCCCCGAGCGCCACCTGGGTTCCTGCCACCACCCTTGGGCCGGGATGAGGTGCCACCTTGTGCGTAGAAGCCCTGCACACAGGCAAGAAGCCCCCCAGGCCCGCGGCGCACCCGACCCTGGAGCCCCCTGGCCGGCTGCAGCCACAGGGAACGGGGGTTCTGAGTTGGCAGGCCCCATTCCCGAAGCATCCACGGGCACTTCCCGAAGGGCTGACACCTGCTGCGCCTCAGCAGCCAGCCAACCTCCCTCCCTCTGGCCGGGCACTGCAAGCCACACAGCCACTTGTGTCCCCTGTGTCCCTCCCTGGAGGCCGCAGCGCGTTTTGGGTTTTGGCGCGGACGGGCCCCTCTCGGCTTCCGTAGTCCATTTGCCCCCGGAGCCTGCCAGACCCCTGGCTCTAGGAGGCTGCCCAGGGGCGCTGCCAACAGCCCCCAGGTGCTGGCTAGCCGCCTCGGCCGGCCATGGGGGAAGCACACACACCTGCGGGTGTCCCCGGGCTGCACACACGGACTGCCCCGCGCTTCCCGGCGTTGCAAATAGGCCCCCCGGGAAGCCCCACCCGCCCTAGGGGCTTGTCGGGTGGGGCCGACGCACGGTGGGTGAGTGGGGAGGGCTGCTGCTGGCACACACCCACTCCTGAAGCCCACTGGGGCGGTCCAAGGGCGAGGAGCTCGGAGCTCTGTCAGGGCTGTCCCAGCAGAACATTTTGAGGGTGGACGGACACGCCCGCGGGCCATCAGGTGTTGCGGGCAGGCCCCGGGGGCAGGCCCTGCTGAGTCCCCGAGCGCCACCTGGGTTCCTGCCACCACCCTTGGGCCGGGATGAGGTGCCACCTTGTGCGTAGAAGCCCTGCACACAGGCAAGAAGCCCCCCAGGCCCGCGGCGCACCCGACCCTGGAGCCCCCTGGCCGGCTGCAGCCACAGGGAACGGGGGTTCTTTGTTGGCAGGCCCCATTCCCGAAGCATCCACGGGCACTTCCCGAAGGGCTGACACCTGCTGCGCCTCAGCAGCCAGCCAACCTCCCTCCCTCTGGCCGGGCACTGCAAGCCACACAGCCACTTGTGTCCCCTGTGTCCCTCCCTGGAGGCCGCAGCGCGTTTTGGGTTTTGGCGCGGACGGGCCCCTCTCGGCTTCCGTAGTCCATTTGCCCCCGGAGCCTGCCAGACCCCTGGCTCTAGGAGGCTGCCCAGGGGCGCTGCCAACAGCCCCCAGGTGCTGGCTAGCCGCCTCGGCCGGCCATGGGGGGAGCACACACACCTGCGGGTGTCCCCGGGCCGCACAACGAACTGCCCCGCGCTTCCCGGCGTTGCAAATAGGTCCCCCAGGAAGCCCCGCCAGCCCTAGGGGCTTGTCGGGCGGGGCCGACGCACGGTGGGTGAGTGGGGAGGGCTGCTGCTGGCACACACCCACTCCTGAAGCCCACTGGGGCGGTCCAAGGGCGAGGAGCTCGGAGCTCGGTCAGGGCTGTCCCAGCAGAACTTTTTGAGGGTGGACGGACACGCCCGCGGGCAATCAGGTGTTGCGGGCAGGCCCCGGGGGCAGGCCCTGCTGAGTCCCCGAGCGCCACCTGGGTTCCTGCCACCACCCCTGGGCCAGGATGAGGTGCCACCTTGTGCGTAGAAGCCCTGCACACAGGCAAGAAGCCCCCCAGGCCCGCGGCGCACCCGACCCTGGAGCCCCTGGCCGGCTGCAGCCACAGGGAACGGGGGTTCTGAGTTGGCAGGCCCCATTCCCGAAGCATCCACGAGCACTTCCCGAAGGGCTGACACCTGCTGCGCCTCAGCAGCCAGCCAACCTCCCTCCCTCTGGCCGGGCACTGCAAGCCACACAGCCACTTGTGTCCCCTGTGTCCCTCCCTGGAGGCCGCAGCGCGTTTTGGGTTTTGGCGCGGACGGGCCCCTCTCGGCTTCCGTAGTCCATTTGCCCCCGGAGCCTGCCAGACCCCTGGCTCTAGGAGGCTGCCCAGGGGCGCTGCCAACAGCCCCCAGGTGCTGGCTAGCCGCAGCAGCCGGCCACGGGGGAGCACACACACCTGCGGGTGTCCCCAGGCCGCACACACGGACTGCCCCGTGCTTCCCGGCGTTGCAAATAGGTCCCCCGGGAAGCCCCGCCGGCCCTAGGGGCTTGTCGGGCGGGGCCGACGCACGGTGGGTGAGTGGGGAGGGCTGCTGCTGGCACACACCCACTCCTGAAGCCCACTGGGGCGGTCCAAGGGCGAGGAGCTCGGAGCTCGGTCAGGGCTGTCCCAGCAGAACTTTTTGAGGGTGGACGGACACGCCCGCGGGCAATCAGGTGTTGCGGGCAGGCCCTGGGGGCAGGCCCTGCTGAGTCCCCGAGCGCCACCTGGGTTCCTGCCACCACCCTTGGGCCGGGATGAGGTGCCACCTTGTGCGTAGAAGCCCTGCACACAGGCAAGAAGCCCCCCAGGTCCGCGGCGCACCCAACCCTGGAGCCCCCTGGCCGGCTGCAGCCACAGGGAACGGGGGTTCTGAGTTGGCAGGCCCCATTCCCGAAGCATCCACGGGCACTTCCCGAAGGGCTGACACCTGCTGCGCCTCAGCAGCCAGCCAACCTCCCTCCCTCTGGCCGGGCACTGCAAGCCACACAGCCACTTGTGTCCCCTGTGTCCCTCCCTGGAGGCCGCAGCGCGTTTTGGGTTTTGGCGCGGACGGGCCCCTCTCGGCTTCCGTAGTCCATTTGCCCCCGGAGCCTGCCAGACCCCTGGCTCTAGGAGGCTGCCCAGGGGCGCTGCCAACAGCCCCCAGGTGCTGGCTAGCCTCAGCAGCCGGCCACGGTGGAGCACACACACCTGCGGGTGTCCCCAGGCCGCACACACGGACTGCCCCGCGCTTCCCGGCGTTGCAAATAGGCCCCCCGGGAAGTCCCGCCCGCCCTAGGGACTTGTCGGGTGGGGCCGACGCATGGTGGGTGAGTGGGGAGGGCTGCTGCTGGCACACACCCACTCCTGAAGCCCACTGGGGCGGTCCAAGGGCGAGGAGCTCGGAGCTCGGTCAGGGCTGTCCCAGCAGAACTTTTTGAGGGTGGACGGACACGCCTGCGGGCAATCAGGTGTTGCGGGCAGGCCCCGGGGGCAGGCCCTGCTGAGTCCCCGAGCGCCTCCTGGGTTCCTGCCACCACCCGTGGGCCGGGATGAGGTGCCACCTTGTGCGTAGAAGCCCTGCACACAGGCAAGAAGCCCCCCAGGCCCGCGGCGCACCCGACCCTGGAGCCCCCTGGCCGGCTGCAGCCACAGGGAACGGGGGTTCTGAGTTGGCAGGCCCCATTCCCGAAGCATCCACGGGCACTTCCCGAAGGGCTGACACCTGCTGCGCCTCAGCAGCCAGCCAACCTCCCTCCCTCTGGCCGGGCACTGCAAGCCACACAGCCACTTGTGTCCCCTGTGTCCCTCCCTGGAGGCCGCAGCGCGTTTTGGGTTTTGGCGCGGACGGGCCCCTCTCGGCTTCCGTAGTCCATTTGCCCCCGGAGCCTGCCAGACCCCTGGCTCTAGGAGGCTGCCCAGGGGCGCTGCCAACAGCCCCCAGGTGCTGGCTAGCCGCCTCGGCTGGCCATGGGTGGAGCACACACACCTGCGGGTGTCCCCGGGCCGCACACACGGACTGCCCCGCGCTTCCCGGCGTTGCAAATAGGTCCCCCGGGAAGCCCCGCCGGCCCTAGGGGCTTGTCGGGCGGGGCCGACGCACGGTGGGTGAGTGGGGAGGGCTGCTGCTGGCACACACCCACTCCTGAAGCCCACTGGGGCGGTCCAAGGGCGAGGAGCTCGGAGCTCGGTCAGGGCTGTCCCAGCAGAATTTTTGAGGGTGGACGGACACGCCCGCGGGCAATCAGGTGTTGCGGGCAGGCCCCGGGGGCAGGCCCTGCTGAGTCCCCGAGCGCCACCTGGGTTCCTGCCACCACCCTTGGGCCGGGATGAGGTGCCACCTTGTGCGTAGAAGCCCTGCACACAGGCAAGAAGGCCCCCAGGCCCGCGGCGCACCCGACCCTGGAGCCCCCTGGCCGGCTGCAGCCACAGGGAACGGGGGTTTTTGTTGGCAGGCCCCATTCCCGAAGCATCCACGGGCACTTCCCGAAGGGCTGACACCTGCTGCGCCTCAGCAGCCAGCCAACCTCCCTCCCTCTGGCCGGGCACTGCAAGCCACACAGCCACTTGTGTCCCCTGTGTCCCTCCCTGGAGGCCGCAGCGCGTTTTGGGTTTTGGCGCGGACGGGCCCCTCTCGGCTTCCGTAGTCCATTTGCCCCCGGAGCCTGCCAGACCCCTGGCTCTAGGAGGCTGCCCAGGGGCGCTGCCAACAGCCCCCAGGTGCTGGCTAGCCGCCTCGGCCGGCCATGGGGGGAGCACACACACCTGCGGGTGTCCCCGGGCCGCACACACGGACTGCCCCGCGCTTCCCGGCATTGCAAATAGGCCCCCCGGGAAGCCCCACCCGCCCTAGGGGCTTGTCGGGTGGGGCCGACGCACGGTGGGTGAGTGGGGAGGGCTGCTGCTGGCACACACCCACTCCTGAAGCCCACTGGGGCGGTCCAAGGGCGAGGAGCTCGGAGCTCGGTCAGGGCTGTCCCAGCAGAACTTTTTGAGGGTGGACGGACACGCCCGCGGGCAATCAGGTGTTGCGGGCAGGCCCCGGGGGCAGGCCCTGCTGAGTCCCCGAGCGCCACCTGGGTTCCTGCCACCACCCTTGGGCCGGGATGAGGTGCCACCTTGTGCGTAGAAGCCCTGCACACAGGCAAGAAGCCCCCCAGGCCCGCGGCGCACCCGACCCTGGAGCCCCCTGGCCGGCTTCAGCCACAGGGAACGGGGGTTCTTTGTTGGCAGGCCCCATTCCCGAAGCATCCACGGGCACTTCCCGAAGGGCTGACACCTGCTGCGCCTCAGCAGCCAGCCAACCTCCCTCCCTCTGGCCGGGCACTGCAAGCCACACAGCCACTTGTGTCCCCTGTGTCCCTCCCTGGAGGCCGCAGCGCGTTTTGGGTTTTGGCGCGGACGGGCCCCTCTCGGCTTCCGTAGTCCATTTGCCCCCGGAGCCTGCCAGACCCCTGGCTCTAGGAGGCTGCCCAGGGGCGCTGCCAACAGCCCCCAGGTGCTGGCTAGCCGCCTCGGCCGGCCATGGGGGGAGCACACACACCTGCGGGTGTCCCCGGGCCGCACACACGGACTGCCCCGCGCTTCCCGGCGTTGCAAATAGGTCCCCCAGGAAGCCCCGCCGGCCCTAGGGACTTGTCGGGCGGGGCCGACGCACGGTGGGTGAGTGGGGAGGGCTGCTGTTGGCACACACCCACTCCTGAAGCCCACTGGGGCGGTCCAAGGGCGAGGAGCTCGGAGCTCGGTCAGGGCTGTCCCAGCAGAACTTTTTGAGGGTGGACGGACACGCCCGCGGGCAATCAGGTGTTGCGGGCAGGCCCCGGGGGCAGGCCCTGCTGAGTCCCCGAGCGCCACCTGGGTTCCTGCCACCACCCCTGGGCCGGGATGAGGTGCCACCTTGTGCGTAGAAGCCCTGCACACAGGCAAGAAGCCCCCCAGGCCCGCGGCGCACCCGACCCTGGAGCCCCCTGGCCGGCTGCAGCCACAGGGAACGGGGGTTCTGAGTTGGCAGGCCCCATTCCCGAAGCATCCACGGGCACTTCCCGAAGGGCTGACACCTGCTGCGCCTCAGCAGCCAGCCAACCTCCCTCCCTCTGGCCGGGCACTGCAAGCCACACAGCCACTTGTGTCCCCTGTGTCCCTCCCTGGAGGCCGCAGCGCGTTTTGGGTTTTGGCGCGGACGGGCCCCTCTCGGCTTCCGTAGTCCATTTGCCCCCGGAGCCTGCCAGACCCCTGGCTCTAGGAGGCTGCCCAGGGGCGCTGCCAACAGCCCCCAGGTGCTGGCTAGCCGCAGCAGCCGGCCACGGGGGAGCACACACACCTGCGGGTGTCCCCAGGCCGCACACACGGACTGCCCCGCGCTTCCCGGCGTTGCAAATAGGTCCCCCGGGAAGCCCCGCCGGCCCTAGGGGCTTGTCGGGCGGGGCCGACGCACGGTGGGTGAGTGGGGAGGGCTGCTGCTGGCACACACCCACTCCTGAAGCCCACTGGGGCGGTCCAAGGGCGAGGAGCTCGGAGCTCGGTCAGGGCTGTCCCAGCAGAACTTTTTGAGGGTGGACGGACACGCCCGCGGGCAATCAGGTGTTGCGGGCAGGCCCCGGGGGCAGGCCCTGCTGAGTCCCCGAGCGCCTACTGGGTTCCTGACACCACCCTTGGGCCGGGATGAGGTGCCACCTTGTGCGTAGATGCCCTGCACACAGGCAAGAAAGCCCCCAGGCCCACGGCGCACCCGACCATGGAGCCCCCTGGCCGGCTGCAGCCACAGGGAACGGGGGTTCTGAGTTGGCAGGCCCCATTCCCGAAGCATCCACAGGCACTTCCCGAAGGGCTGACACCTGCTGCGCCTCAGCAGCCAGCCAACCTCCCTCCCTCTGGCCGGGCACTGCAAGCCACACAGCCACTTGTGTCCCCTGTGTCCCTCCCTGGAGGCCGCAGCGCGTTTTGGGTTTTGGCGCGGACGGGCCCCTCTCGGCTTCCGTAGTCCATTTGCCCCCGGAGCCTGCCAGACCCCTGGCTCTAGGAGGCTGCCCAGGGGCGCTGCCAACAGCCCCCAGGTGCTGGCTAGCCGCAGCAGCCGGCCACGGGGAAGCACACACACCTGCGGGTGTCCCCGGGCCGCACACACGGACTGCCCCGCGCTTCCCGGCGTTGCAAATAGGTCCCCCGGGAAGCCCCGCCGGCCCTAGGGGCTTGTCGGGCGGGGCCGACGCACGGTGGGTGAGTGGGGAGGGCTGCTGCTGGCACCACCCACTCCTGAAGCCCACTGGGGCGGTCCAAGGGCGACGAGCTCGGAGCTCGGTCAGGGCTGTCCCAGCAGAACTTTTTGAGGGTGGACGGACACGCCCGCGGGCAATCAGGTGTTGCGGGCAGGCCCCGGGGGCAGGCCCTGCTGAGTCCCCGAGCGCCACCTGGGTTCCTGCCACCACCCTTGGGCCGGGATGAGGTGCCACCTTGTGCGTAGAAGCCCTGCACACAGGCAAGAAGCCCCCCAGGCCCGCGGCGCACCCGACCCTGGAGCCCCCTGGCCGGCTGCAGCCACAGGGAACGGGGGTTCTGAGTTGGCAGGCCCCATTCCCGAAGCATCCACGGGCACTTCCCGAAGGGCTGACACCTGCTGCGCCTCAGCAGCCAGCCAACCTCCCTCCCTCTGGCCGGGCACTGCAAGCCACACAGCCACTTGTGTCCCCTGTGTCCCTCCCTGGAGGCCGCAGCGCGTTTTGGGTTTTGGCGCGGACGGGCCCCTCTCGGCTTCCGTAGTCCATTTGCCCCCGGAGCCTGCCAGACCCCTGGCTCTAGGAGGCTGCCCAGGGGCGCTGCCAACAGCCCCCAGGTGCTGGCTAGCCGCCTCGGCCGGCCATGGGGGGAGCACACACACCTGCGGGTGTCCCCGGGCCGCACACACGAACTGCCCCGCGCTTCCCGGCGTTGCAAATAGGCCCCCCGGGAAGTCCCGCCCGCCCTAGGGGCTTGTCGGGTGGGGCCTACGCACGGTGGGTGAGTGGGGAGGGCTGCTGCTGGCACACACCCACTCCTGAAGCCCACTGGGGCGGTCCAAGGGCGAGGAGCTCGGAGCTCGGTCAGGGCTGTCCCAGCAGAACTTTTTGAGGGTGGACGGACACGCCCGCGGGCAATCAGGTGTTGCGGGCAGGCCCCGGGGGCAGGCCCTGCTGAGTCCCCGAGCGCCTCCTGGGTTCCTGCCACCACCCTTGGGCCGGGATGAGGTGCCACCTTGTGCGTAGAAGCCCTGCACACAGGCAAGAAGCCCCCCAGGCCCGCGGCGCACCCGACCCTGGAGCCCCCTGGCCGGCTGCAGCCACAGGGAACGGGGGTTCTGAGTTGGCAGGCCCCATTCCCGAAGCATCCACGGGCACTTCCCGAAGGGCTGACACCTGCTGCGCCTCAGCAGCCAGCCAACCTCCCTCCCTCTGGCCGGGCACTGCAAGCCACACAGCCACTTGTGTCCCCTGTGTCCCTCTCTGGAGGCCGCAGCGCGTTTTGGGTTTTGGCGCGGACGGGCCCCTCTCGGCTTCCGTAGTCCATTTGCCCCCGGAGCCTGCCAGACCCCTGGCTCTAGGAGGCTGCCCAGGGGCGCTGCCAACAGCCCCCAGGTGCTGGCTAGCCGCCTCGGCCGGCCATGGGGGGAGCACACACACCTGCGGGTGTCCCCGGGCCGCACACACGGACTGCCCCGCGCTTCCCGGCGTTGCAAATAGGCCCCCCGGGAAGCCCCACCCGCCCTAGGGGATTGTCGGCTGGGGCAGACGCAGGTGGGTGAGTGGGGAGGGCTGCTGCTGGCACACACCCACTCCTGAAGCCCACTGGGGCGGTCCAAGGGCGAGGAGCTCGGAGCTCGGTCAGGGCTGTCCCAGCAGAACTTTTTGAGGGTGGACGGACACGCCTGCGGGCAATCAGGTGTTGCGGGCAGGCCCCGGGGGCAGGCCCTGCTGAGTCCCCGAGCACCACCTGGGTTCCTGCCACCACCCTTGGGCCGGGATGAGGTGCCACCTTGTGCGTAGAAGCCCTGCACACAGGCAAGAAGGCCCCCAGGCCCGCGGCGCACCCGACCCTGGAGCCCCCTGGCCGGCTGCAGCCACAGGGAACGGGGGTTCTGAGTTGGCAGGCCCCATTCCCGAAGCATCCACGGGCACTTCCCGAAGGGCTGACACCTGCTGCGCCTCAGCAGCCAGCCAACCTCCCTCCCTCTGGCCGGGCACTGCAAGCCACACAGCCACTTGTGTCCCCTGTGTCCCTCCCTGGAGGCCGCAGCGCGTTTTGGGTTTTGGCGCGGACGGGCCCCTCTCGGCTTCCGTAGTCCATTTGCCCCCGGAGCCTGCCAGACCCCTGGCTCTAGGAGGCTGCCCAGGGGCGCTGCCAACAGCCCCCAGGTGCTGGCTAGCCGCCTCGGCCGGCCATGGGGGGAGCACACACACCTGCGGGTGTCCCCGGGCCGCACACACGGACTGCCCCGCGCTTCCCGGCGTTGCAAATAGGTCCCCCGGGAAGCCCCGCCGGCCCTAGGGGCTTGTCAGGCGGGGCCGATGCACGGTGGGTGAGTGGGGAGGGCTGCTGCTGGCACACACCCACTCCTGAAGCCCACTGGGGCGGTCCAAGGGCGAGGAGCTCGGAGCTCGGTCAGGGCTGTCCCAGCAGAACTTTTTGAGGGTGGACGGACACGCCCTCGGGCAATCAGGTGTTGCGGGCAGGCCCCGGGGGCAGGCCCTGCTGAGTCCCCGAGCGCCTCCTGGGTTCCTGCCACCACCCTTGGGCCAGGATGAGGTGCCACCTTGTGCGTAGAAGCCCTGCACACAGGCAAGAAGCCCCCCAGGCCCGCGGCGCACCCGACCCTGGAGCCCCCTGGCCGGCTGCAGCCACAGGGAACGGGGGTTCTGAGTTGGCAGGCCCCATTCCCGAAGCATCCACGGGCACTTCCCGAAGGGCTGACACCTGCTGCGCCTCAGCAGCCAGCCAACCTCCCTCCCTCTGGCCGGGCACTGCAAGCCACACAGCCACTTGTGTCCCCTGTGTCCCTCCCTGGAGGCCGCAGCGCGTTTTGGGTTTTGGCGCGGACGGGCCCCTCTCGGCTTCCGTAGTCCATTTGCCCCCGGAGCCTGCCAGACCCCTGGCTCTAGGAGGCTGCCCAGGGGCGCTGCCAACAGCCCCCAGGTGCTGGCTAGCCGCCTCGGCCGGCCATGGGGGGGGGCACACACACCTGCGGGTGTCCCCGGGCCGCACACACGAACTGCCCCGCGCTTCCCGGCATTGCAAATAGGCCCCCCGGGAAGCCCCACCCGCCCTAGGGGCTTGTCGGGTGGGGCCGACGCACGGTGGGTGAGTGGGGAGGGCTGCTGCTGGCACACACCCACTCCTGAAGCCCACTGGGGCGGTCCAAGGGCGAGGAGCTCGGAGCTCGGTCAGGGCTGTCCCAGCAGAACTTTTTGAGGGTGGACGGACACGCCCGCGGGCAATCAGGTGTTGCGGGCAGGCCCCGGGGGCAGGCCCTGCTGAGTCCCCGAGCGCCACCTGGGTTCCTGCCACCACCCTTGGGCCGGGATGAGGTGCCACCTTGTGCGTAGAAGCCCTGCACACAGGCAAGAAGCCCCCCAGGCCCGCGGCGCACCCGACCCTGGAGCCCCCTGGCCGGCTGCAGCCACAGGGAACGGGGGTTCTGAGTTGGCAGGCCCCATTCCCTAAGCATCCACGGGCACTTTCCGAAGGGCTGACACCTGCTGCACCTCAGCAGCCAGCCAACCTCCCTCCCTCTGGCCGGGCACTGCAAGCCACACAGCCACTTGTGTCCCCTGTGTCCCTCCCTGGAGGCCGCAGCGCGTTTTGGGTTTTGGCGCAGACGGGCCCCTCTCGGCTTCCGTAGTCCATTTGCCCCCGGAGCCTGCCAGACCCCTGGCTCTAGGAGGCTGCCCAGGGGCGCTGCCAACAGCCCCCAGGTGCTGGCTAGCCGCAGCAGCCGGCCACGGGGGAGCACACACACCTGCGGGTGTCCCCAGGCCGCACACACGGACTGCCCCGCGCTTCCCGGCGTTGCAAATAGGTCCCCCGGGAAGCCCCGCCGGCCCTAGGGGCTTGTCGGGCGGGGCCGACGCACGGTGGGTGAGTGGGGAGGGCTGCTGCTGGCACACACCCACTCCTGAAGCCCACTGGGGCGGTCCAAGGGCGAGGAGCTCGGAGCTCGGTCAGGGCTGTCCCAGCAGAACTTTTTGAGGGTGGACGGACACGCCCGCGGGCAATCAGGTGTTGCGGGCAGGCCCCGGGGGCAGGCCATGCTGAGTCCCTGAGCGCCACCTGGGTTCCTGCCACCACCCTTGGGCCGGGATGAGGTGCCACCTTGTGCGTAGAAGCCCTGCACACAGGCAAGAAGGCCCCCAGGCCCGCGGCGCACCCGACCCTGGAGCCCCCTGGCCGGCTGCAGCCACAGGGAACGGGGGTTCTGAGTTGGCAGGCCCCATTCCCGAAGCATCCACGGGCACTTCCCGAAGGGCTGACACCTGCTGCGCCTCAGCAGCCAGCCAACCTCCCTCCCTCTGGCCGGGCACTGCAAGCCACACAGCCACTTGTGTCCCCTGTGTCCCTCCCTGGAGGCCGCAGCGCGTTTTGGGTTTTGGCGCGGACGGGCCCCTCTCGGCTTCCGTAGTCCATTTGCCCCCGGAGCCTGCCAGACCCCTGGCTCTAGGAGGCTGCCCAGGGGCGCTGCCAACAGCCCCCAGGTGCTGGCTAGCCGCCTCGGCCGGCCATGGGGGGAGCACACACACCTGCGGGTGTCCCCGGGCCGCACACACGAACTGCCCCGCGCTTCCCGGCGTTGCAAATAGGCCCCCCGGGAAGTCCCGCCCGCCCTAGGTGCTTGTCGGGTGGGGCCTACGCACGGTGGGTGAGTGGGGAGGGCTGCTGCTGGCACACACCCACTCCTGAAGCCCACTGGGGCGGTCCAAGGGCGAGGAGCTCGGAGCTCGGTCAGGGCTGTCCCAGCAGAACTTTTTGAGGGTGGACGGACACGCCCGCGGGCAATCAGGTGTTGCGGGCAGGCCCCGGGGGCAGGCCCTGCTGAGTCCCCGAGCGCCTCCTGGGTTCCTGCCACCACCCTTGGGCCGGGATGAGGTGCCACCTTGTGCGTAGAAGCCCTGCACACAGGCAAGAAGCCCCCCAGGCCCGCGGCGCACCCGACCCTGGAGCCCCCTGGCCGGCTGCAGCCACAGGGAACGGGGGTTCTGAGTTGGCAGGCCCCATTCCCGAAGCATCCACGGGCACTTCCCGAAGGGCTGACACCTGCTGCGCCTCAGCAGCCAGCCAACCTCCCTCCCTCTGGCCGGGCACTGCAAGCCACACAGCCACTTGTGTCCCCTGTGTCCCTCCCTGGAGGCCGCAGCGCGTTTTGGGTTTTGGCGCGGACGGGCCCCTCTCGGCTTCCGTAGTCCATTTGCCCCCGGAGCCTGCCAGACCCCTGGCTCTAGGAGGCTGCCCAGGGGCGCTGCCAACAGCCCCCAGGTGCTGGCTAGCCGCCTCGGCCGGCCATGGGGGGAGCACACACACCTGCGGGTGTCCCCGGGCCGCACACACGAACTGCCCCGCGCTTCCCGGCGTTGCAAATAGGCCCCCCGGGAAGCCCCACCCGCCCTAGGGGCTTGTCGGGTGGGGCCGACGCACGGTGGGTGAGTGGGGAGGGCTGCTGCTGGCACACACCCACTCCTGAAGCCCACTGGGGCGGTCCAAGGGCGAGGAGCTCGGAGCTCGGTCAGGGCTGTCCCAGCAGAACTTTTTGAGGGTGGACGGACACGCCCGCGGGCAATCAGGTGTTGCGGGCAGGCCCCGGGGGCAGGCCCTGCTGAGTCCCCGAGCGCCACCTGGGTTCCTGCCACCACCCTTGGGCCGGCATGAGGTGCCACCTTGTGCGTAGAAGCCCTGCACACAGGCAAGAAGCCCCCCAGGCCCGCGGCGCACCCGACCCTGGAGCCCCCTGGCCGGCTTCAGCCACAGGGAACGGGGGTTCTTTGTTGGCAGGCCCCATTCCCGAAGCATCCACGGGCACTTCCCGAAGGGCTGACACCTGCTGCGCCTCAGCAGCCAGCCAACCTCCCTCCCTCTGGCCGGGCACTGCAAGCCACACAGCCACTTGTGTCCCCTGTGTCCCTCCCTGGAGGCCGCAGCGCGTTTTGGGTTTTGGCGCGGACGGGCCCCTCTCGGCTTCCGTAGTCCATTTGCCCCCGGAGCCTGCCAGACCCCTGGCTCTAGGAGGCTGCCCAGGGGCGCTGCCAACAGCCCCCAGGTGCTGGCTAGCCGCCTCGGCCGGCCATGGGGGGAGCACACACACCTGCGGGTGTCCCCGGGCCGCACACACGGACTGCCCCGCGCTTCCCGGCGTTGCAAATAGGTCCCCCGGGAAGCCCCGCCCGCCCTAGGGACTTGTCGGGCGGGGCCGACGCACGGTGGGTGAGTGGGGAGGGCTGCTGCTGGCACACACCCACTCCTGAAGCCCACTGGGGCGGTCCAAGGGCGAGGAGCTCGGAGCTCGGTCAGGGCTGTCCCAGCAGAACTTTTTGAGGGTGGACGGACACGCCCGCAGGCAATCAGGTGTTGCGGGCAGGCCCCGGGGGCAGGCCCTGCTGAGTGCCCGAGCGCCACCTGGGTTCCTGCCACCACCCTTGGGCCGGGATGAGGTGCCACCTTGTGCGTAGAAGCCCTGCACACAGGCAAGAAGCCCCCCAGGCCCGCGGCGCACCCGACCCTGGAGCCCCCTGGCCGGCTGCAGCCACAGGGAACGGGGGTTCTGAGTTGGCAGGCCCCATTCCCGAAGCATCCACGGGCACTTCCCGAAGGGCTGACACCTGCTGCGCCTCAGCAGCCAGCCAACCTCCCTCCCTCTGGCCGGGCACTGCAAGCCACACAGCCACTTGTGTCCCCTGTGTCCCTCCCTGGAGGCCGCAGCGCGTTTTGGGTTTTGGCGCGGACGGGCCCCTCTCGGCTTCCGTAGTCCATTTGCCCCCGGAGCCTGCCAGACCCCTGGCTCTAGGAGGCTGCCCAGGGGCGCTGCCAACAGCCCCCAGGTGCTGGCTAGCCGCCTCGGCCGGCCATGGGGGGAGCACACACACCTGCGGGTGTCCCCGGGCCGCACACACGAACTGCCCCGCGCTTCCCGGCATTGCAAATAGGCCCCCCGGGAAGCCCCGCCGGCCCTAGGGGCTCGTCGGGCGGGGCCGACGCACGGTGGGTGAGTGGGGAGGGCTGCTGCTGGCACACACCCACTCCTGAAGCCCACTGGGGCGGTCCAAGGGCGAGGAGCTCGGAGCTCGGTCAGGGCTGTCCCAGCAGAACTTTTTGAGGGTGGACGGACACGCCCGCGGGCAATCAGGTGTTGCGGGCAGGCCCCGGGGGCAGGCCATGCTGAGTCCCCGAGCGCCACCTGGGTTCCTGCCACCACCCCTGGGCCGGGATGAGGTGCCACCTTGTGCGTAGAAGCCCTGCACACAGGCAAGAAGCCCCCCAGGCCCGCGGCGCACCCGACCCTGGAGCCCCCTGGCCGGCTGCAGCCACAGGGAACGGGGGTTCTGAGTTGGCAGGCCCCATTCCCGAAGCATCCACGGGCACTTCCCGAAGGGCTGACACCTGCTGCGCCTCAGCAGCCAGCCAACCTCCCTCCCTCTGGCCGGGCACTGCAAGCCACACAGCCACTTGTGTCCCCTGTGTCCCTCCCTGGAGGCCGCAGCGCGTTTTGGGTTTTGGCGCGGACAGGCCCCTCTCGGCTTCCGTAGTCCATTTGCCCCCGGAGCCTGCCAGACCCCTGGCTCTAGGAGGCTGCCCAGGGGCGCTGCCAACAGCCCCCAGGTGCTGGCTAGCCGCCTCGGCCGGCCATGGGGGGAGCACACACACCTGCGGGTGTCCCCGGGCCGCACACACGAACTGCCCCGCGCTTCCCGGCGTTGCAAATAGGCCCCCCGGGAAGACCCACCCGCCCTAGGGGCTCGTCGGGTGGGGCCGACGCACGGTGGGTGAGTGGGGAGGGCTGCTGCTGGCACACACCCACTCCTGAAGCCCACTGGGGCGGTCCAAGGGCGAGGAGCTCGGAGCTCGGTCAGGGCTGTCCCAGCAGAACTTTTTGAGGGTGGACGGACACGCCCGCGGGCAATCAGGTGTTGCGGGCAGGCCCCAGGGGCAGGCCCTGCTGAGTCCCCGAGCGCCACCTGGGTTCCTGCCACCACCCTTGGGCCGGGATGAGGTGCCACCTTGTGCGTAGAAGCCCTGCACACAGGCAAGAAGCCCCCCAGGCCCGCGGCGCACCCGACCCTGGAGCCCCCTGGCCGGCTGCAGCCACAGGGAATGGGGGTTCTGAGTTGGCAGGCCCCATTCCCGAAGCATCCACGGGCACTTCCCGAAGGGCTGACACCTGCTGCGCCTCAGCAGCCAGCCAACCTCCCTCCCTCTGGCCGGGCACTGCAAGCCACACAGCCACTTGTGTCCCCTGTGTCCCTCCCTGGAGGCCGCAGCGCGTTTTGGGTTTTGGCGCGGACGGGCCCCTCTCGGCTTCCGTAGTCCATTTGCCCCCGGAGCCTGCCAGACCCCTGGCTCTAGGAGGCTGCCCAGGGGCGCTGCCAACAGCCCCCAGGTGCTGGCTAGCCGCAGCAGCCGGTCACGGGGGAGCACACACACCTGCGGGTGTCCCCGGGCCGCACACACGGACTGCCCCGTGCTTCCCGGCGTTGCAAATAGGTCCCCCGGGAAGCCCCGCCGGCCCTAGGGGCTTGTCGGGTGGGGCCGACAAACGGTGGGTGAGTGGGGAGGGCTGCTGCTGGCACACACCCACTCCTGAAGCCCACTGGGGCGGTCCAAGGGCGAGGAGCTCGGAGCTCGGTCAGGGCTGTCCCAGCAGAACTTTTTGAGGGTGGACGGACACGCCCGCGGGCAATCAGGTGTTGCGGGCAGGCCCCGGGGGCAGGCCCTGCTGAGTCCCCGAGCGCCACCTGGGTTCCTGCCACCACCCTTGGGCCGGCATGAGGTGCCACCTTGTGCGTAGAAGCCCTGCACACAGGCAAGAAGCCCCCCAGGCCCGCGGCGCACCCGACCCTGGAGCCCCCTGGCCGGCTGCAGCCACAGGGAACGGGGGTTCTGAGTTGGCAGGCCCCATTCCCGAAGCATCCACGGGCACTTCCCGAAGGGCTGACACCTGCTGCGCCTCAGCAGCCAGCCAACCTCCCTCCCTCTGGCCGGGCACTGCAAGCCACACAGCCACTTGTGTCCCCTGTGTCCCTCCCTGGAGGCCGCAGCACGTTTTGGGTTTTGGCGCGGACGGGCCCCTCTCGGCTTCCGTAGTCCATTTGCCCCCGGAGCCTGCCAGACCCCTGGCTCTAGGAGGCTGCCCAGGGGCGCTGCCAACAGCCCCCAGGTGCTGGCTAGCCGCCTCGGCCGGCCATGGGGGGAGCACACACACCTGCGGGTGTCCCCGGGCCGCACACACGAACTGCCCCGCGCTTCCCGGCGTTGCAAATAGGCCCCCCGGGAAGGCCCACCCGCCCTAAAGGCTCGTCGGATGGGGCCGACGCACGGTGGGTGAGTGGGGAGGGCTGCTGCTGGCACACACCCACTCCTGAAGCCCACTGGGGCGGTCCAAGGGCGAGGAGCTCGGAGCTCGGTCAGGGCTGTCCCAGCAGAACTTTTTGAGGGTGGACGGACATGCCCGCGGGCAATCAGGTGTTGCGGGCAGGCCCCGGGGGCAGGCCCTGCTGAGTCCCCGAGCGCCACCTGGGTTCCTGCCACCACCCTTGGGCCGGGATGAGGTGCCACCTTGTGCGTAGAAGCCCTGCACACAGGCAAGAAGCCCCCCAGGCCCGCGGCGCACCCGACCCTGGAGCCCCCTGGCCGGCTGCAGCCACAGGGAACGGGGGTTCTGAGTTGGCAGGCCCCATTCCCGAAGCATCCACGGGCACTTCCCGAAGGGCTGACACCTGCTGCGCCTCAGCAGCCAGCCAACCTCCCTCCCTCTGGCCGGGCACTGCAAGCCACACAGCCACTTGTGTCCCCTGTGTCCCTCCCTGGAGGCCGCAGCGCGTTTTGGGTTTTGGCGCGGACGGGCCCCTCTCGGCTTCCGTAGTCCATTTGCCCCCGGAGCCTGCCAGACCCCTGGCTCTAGGAGGCTGCCCAGGGGCGCTGCCAACAGCCCCCAGGTGCTGGCTAGCCGCCTCGGCCGGCCATGGGGGGAGCACACACACCTGCGGGTGTCCCCGGGCCGCACACACGGACTGCCCCGCGCTTCCCGGCGTTGCAAATAGGTCCCCCGGGAAGCCCCGCCCGCCCTAGGGACTTGTCGGGCGGGGCCGACGCACGGTGGGTGAGTGGGGAGGGCTGCTGCTGGCACACACCCACTCCTGAAGCCCACTGGGGCGGTCCAAGGGCGAGGAGCTCGGAGCTCGGTCAGGGCTGTCCCAGCAGAACTTTTTGAGGGTGGACGGACACGCCCGCAGGCAATCAGGTGTTGCGGGCAGGCCCCGGGGGCAGGCCCTGCTGAGTGCCCGAGCGCCACCTGGGTTCCTGCCACCACCCTTGGGCCGGGATGAGGTGCCACCTTGTGCGTAGAAGCCCTGCACACAGGCAAGAAGCCCCCCAGGCCCGCGGCGCACCCGACCCTGGAGCCCCCTGGCCGGCTGCAGCCACAGGGAACGGGGGTTCTGAGTTGGCAGGCCCCATTCCCGAAGCATCCACGGGCACTTCCCGAAGGGCTGACACCTGCTGCGCCTCAGCAGCCAGCCAACCTCCCTCCCTCTGGCCGGGCACTGCAAGCCACACAGCCACTTGTGTCCCCTGTGTCCCTCCCTGGAGGCCGCAGCGCGTTTTGGGTTTTGGCGCGGACGGGCCCCTCTCGGCTTCCGTAGTCCATTTGCCCCCGGAGCCTGCCAGACCCCTGGCTCTAGGAGGCTGCCCAGGGGCGCTGCCAACAGCCCCCAGGTGCTGGCTAGCCGCCTCGGCCGGCCATGGGGGGAGCACACACACCTGCGGGTGTCCCCGGGCCGCACACACGAACTGCCCCGCGCTTCCCGGCATTGCAAATAGGCCCCCCGGGAAGCCCCGCCGGCCCTAGGGGCTCGTCGGGCGGGGCCGACGCACGGTGGGTGAGTGGGGAGGGCTGCTGCTGGCACACACCCACTCCTGAAGCCCACTGGGGCGGTCCAAGGGCGAGGAGCTCGGAGCTCGGTCAGGGCTGTCCCAGCAGAACTTTTTGAGGGTGGACGGACACGCCCGCGGGCAATCAGGTGTTGCGGGCAGGCCCCGGGGGCAGGCCATGCTGAGTCCCCGAGCGCCACCTGGGTTCCTGCCACCACCCCTGGGCCGGGATGAGGTGCCACCTTGTGCGTAGAAGCCCTGCACACAGGCAAGAAGCCCCCCAGGCCCGCGGCGCACCCGACCCTGGAGCCCCCTGGCCGGCTGCAGCCACAGGGAACGGGGGTTCTGAGTTGGCAGGCCCCATTCCCGAAGCATCCACGGGCACTTCCCGAAGGGCTGACACCTGCTGCGCCTCAGCAGCCAGCCAACCTCCCTCCCTCTGGCCGGGCACTGCAAGCCACACAGCCACTTGTGTCCCCTGTGTCCCTCCCTGGAGGCCGCAGCGCGTTTTGGGTTTTGGCGCGGACAGGCCCCTCTCGGCTTCCGTAGTCCATTTGCCCCCGGAGCCTGCCAGACCCCTGGCTCTAGGAGGCTGCCCAGGGGCGCTGCCAACAGCCCCCAGGTGCTGGCTAGCCGCCTCGGCCGGCCATGGGGGGAGCACACACACCTGCGGGTGTCCCCGGGCCGCACACACGAACTGCCCCGCGCTTCCCGGCGTTGCAAATAGGCCCCCCGGGAAGACCCACCCGCCCTAGGGGCTCGTCGGGTGGGGCCGACGCACGGTGGGTGAGTGGGGAGGGCTGCTGCTGGCACACACCCACTCCTGAAGCCCACTGGGGCGGTCCAAGGGCGAGGAGCTCGGAGCTCGGTCAGGGCTGTCCCAGCAGAACTTTTTGAGGGTGGACGGACACGCCCGCGGGCAATCAGGTGTTGCGGGCAGGCCCCAGGGGCAGGCCCTGCTGAGTCCCCGAGCGCCACCTGGGTTCCTGCCACCACCCTTGGGCCGGGATGAGGTGCCACCTTGTGCGTAGAAGCCCTGCACACAGGCAAGAAGCCCCCCAGGCCCGCGGCGCACCCGACCCTGGAGCCCCCTGGCCGGCTGCAGCCACAGGGAATGGGGGTTCTGAGTTGGCAGGCCCCATTCCCGAAGCATCCACGGGCACTTCCCGAAGGGCTGACACCTGCTGCGCCTCAGCAGCCAGCCAACCTCCCTCCCTCTGGCCGGGCACTGCAAGCCACACAGCCACTTGTGTCCCCTGTGTCCCTCCCTGGAGGCCGCAGCGCGTTTTGGGTTTTGGCGCGGACGGGCCCCTCTCGGCTTCCGTAGTCCATTTGCCCCCGGAGCCTGCCAGACCCCTGGCTCTAGGAGGCTGCCCAGGGGCGCTGCCAACTGCCCCCAGGTGCTGGCTAGCCGCAGCAGCCGGTCACGGGGGAGCACACACACCTGCGGGTGTCCCCGGGCCGCACACACGGACTGCCCCGTGCTTCCCGGCGTTGCAAATAGGTCCCCCGGGAAGCCCCGCCGGCCCTAGGGGCTTGTCGGGTGGGGCCGACAAACGGTGGGTGAGTGGGGAGGGCTGCTGCTGGCACACACCCACTCCTGAAGCCCACTGGGGCGGTCCAAGGGCGAGGAGCTCGGAGCTCGGTCAGGGCTGTCCCAGCAGAACTTTTTGAGGGTGGACGGACACGCCCGCGGGCAATCAGGTGTTGCGGGCAGGCCCCGGGGGCAGGCCCTGCTGAGTCCCCGAGCGCCACCTGGGTTCCTGCCACCACCCTTGGGCCGGGATGAGGTGCCACCTTGTGCGTAGAAGCCCTGCACACAGGCAAGAAGCCCCCCAGGCCCGCGGCGCACCCGACCCTGGAGCCCCCTGGCCGGCTGCAGCCACAGGGAACGGGGGTTCTGAGTTGGCAGGCCCCATTCCCGAAGCATCCACGGGCACTTCCCGAAGGGCTGACACCTGCTGCGCCTCAGCAGCCAGCCAACCTCCCTCCCTCTGGCCGGGCACTGCAAGCCACACAGCCACTTGTGTCCCCTGTGTCCCTCCCTGGAGGCCGCAGCACGTTTTGGGTTTTGGCGCGGACGGGCCCCTCTCGGCTTCCGTAGTCCATTTGCCCCCGGAGCCTGCCAGACCCCTGGCTCTAGGAGGCTGCCCAGGGGCGCTGCCAACAGCCCCCAGGTGCTGGCTAGCCGCCTCGGCCGGCCATGGGGGGAGCACACACACCTGCGGGTGTCCCCGGGCCGCACACACGAACTGCCCCGCGCTTCCCGGCGTTGCAAATAGGCCCCCCGGGAAGGCCCACCCGCCCTAGGGGCTCGTCGGATGGGGCCGACGCACGGTGGGTGAGTGGGGAGGGCTGCTGCTGGCACACACCCACTCCTGAAGCCCACTGGGGCGGTCCAAGGGCGAGGAGCTCGGAGCTCGGTCAGGGCTGTCCCAGCAGAACTTTTTGAGGGTGGACGGACATGCCCGCGGGCAATCAGGTGTTGCGGGCAGGCCCCGGGGGCAGGCCCTGCTGAGTCCCCGAGCGCCACCTGGGTTCCTGCCACCACCCTTGGGCCGGGATGAGGTGCCACCTTGTGCGTAGAAGCCCTGCACACAGGCAAGAAGCCCCCCAGGCCCGCGGCGCACCCGACCCTGGAGCCCCCTGGCCGGCTGCAGCCACAGGGAACGGGGGTTCTGAGTTGGCAGGCCCCATTCCCGAAGCATCCACGGGCACTTCCCGAAGGGCTGACACTTGCTGCGCCTCAGCAGCCAGCCAACCTCCCTCCCTCTGGCCGGGCACTGCAAGCCACACAGCCACTTGTGTCCCCTGTGTCCCTCCCTGGAGGCCGCAGCGCGTTTTGGGTTTTGGCGCGGACGGGCCCCTCTCGGCTTCCGTAGTCCATTTGCCCCCGGAGCCTGCCAGACCCCTGGCTCTAGGAGGCTGCCCAGGGGCGCTGCCAACAGCCCCCAGGTGCTGGCTAGCCGCCTCGGCCGGCCATGGGGGGAGCACACACACCTGCGGGTGTCCCCGGGCCGCACACACGAACTGCCCCGCGCTTCCCGGCGTTGCAAATAGGCCCCCCGGGAAGCCCCGCCCGCCCTAGGGGCTTGTCGGGTGGGGCCGACGCACGGTGGGTGAGTGGGGAGGGCTGCTGCTGGCACACACCCACTCCTGAAGCCCACTGGGGCGGTCCAAGGGTGAGGAGCTCGGAGCTCGGTCAGGGCTGTCCCAGCAGAACTTTTTGAGGGTGGACGGACACGCCCACGGGCAATCAGGTGTTGCGGGCAGGCCCCGGGGGCAGGCCCTGCTGAGTCCCCGAGCGCCACCTGGGTTCCTGCCACCATCCTTGGGCCGGGATGAGGTGCCACCTTGTGCGTAGAAGCCCTGCACACAGGCAAGAAGCCCCCCAGGCCCGCGGCGCACCCGACCCTGGAGCCCCCTGGCCGGCTGCAGCCACAGGGAACGGGGGTTCTGAGTTGGCAGGCCCCATTCCCGAAGCATCCACGGGCACTTCCCGAAGGGCTGACACCTGCTGCGCCTCAGCAGCCAGCCAACCTCCCTCCCTCTGGCCGGGCACTGCAAGCCACACAGCCACTTGTGTTCCCTGTGTCCCTCCCTGGAGGCCGCAGCGCGTTTTGGGTTTTGGCGCGGACGGGCCCCTCTCGGCTTCCGTAGTCCATTTGCAACCGGAGCCTGCAAGACCCCTGGCTCTAGGAGGCTGCCCAGGGGCGCTGCCAACAGCCCCCAGGTGCTGGCTAGCCGCAGCAGCCGGTCACGGGGGAGCACACACACCTGCGGGTGTCCCCGGGCCGCACACACGGACTGCCCAGTGCTTCCCGGCGTTGCAAATAGGCCCCCCGGGAAGCCCTGCCCGCCCTAGGGGCTTGTCGGGTGGGGCCGACGCACGGTGGGTGAGTGGGGAGGGCTGCTGCTGGCACACACCCACTCCTGAAGCCCACTGGGGCGGTCCAAGGGCGAGGAGCTCGGAGCTCGGTCAGGGCTGTCCCAGCAGAACTTTTTGAGGGTGGACGGACACGCCCGCGGGCAATCAGGTGTTGCGGGCAGGCCCCGGGGGCAGGCCCTGCTGAGTCCCCGAGCGCCACCTGGGTTCCTGCCACCACCCTTGGGCCGGGATGAGGTGCCACCTTGTGCGTAGAAGCCCTGCACACAGGCAAGAAGCCCCCCAGGCCCGCGGCGCACCTGACCCTGGAGCCCCCTGGCCGGCTGCAGCCACAGGGAACGGGGGTTCTGAGTTGGCAGGCCCCATTCCCGAAGCATCCACGGGCACTTCCCGAAGGGCTGACACCTGCTGCGCCTCAGCAGCCAGCCAACCTCCCTCCCTCTGGCCGGGCACTGCAAGCCACACAGCCACTTGTGTCCCCTGTGTCCCTCTCTGGAGGCCGCAGCGCGTTTTGGGTTTTGGCGCGGACGGGCCCCTCTCGGCTTCCGTAGTCCATTTGCCCCCGGAGCCTGCCAGACCCCTGGCTCTAGGAGGCTGCCCAGGGGCGCTGCCAACAGCCCCCAGGTGCTGGCTAGCCGCCTCGGCCGGCCATGGGGGGAGCACACACACCTGCGGGTGTCCCCGGGCCGCACACACGAACTGCCCCGCGCTTCCCGGCGTTGCAAATAGGCCCCCCGGGAAGCCCCACCCGCCCTAGGGGCTTGTCAGGTGGGGCCGACGCACGGTGGGTGAGTGGGGAGGGCTGCTGCTGGCACACACCCACTCCTGAAGCCCACTGGGGCGGTCCAAGGGCGAGGAGCTCGGAGCTCGGTCAGGGCTGTCCCAGCAGAACTTTTTGAGGGTGGACGGACACGCCCGCGGGCAATCAGGTGTTGCGGGCAGGCCCCGGGGGCAGGCCCTGCTGAGTCCCCGAGCGCCACCTGGGTTCCTGCCACCACCCTTGGGCCGGGATGAGGTGCCACCTTGTGCGTAGAAGCCCTGCACACAGGCAAGAAGCCCCCCAGGCCCGCGGCGCACCCGACCCTGGAGCCCCCTGGCCGGCTGCAGCCACAGGGAACGGGGGTTCTGAGTTGGCAGGCCCCATTCCCGAAGCATCCACGGGCACTTCCCGAAGGGCTGACACCTGCTGCGCCTCAGCAGCCAGCCAACCTCCCTCCCTCTGGCCGGGCACTGCAAGCCACACAGCCACTTGTGTCCCCTGTGTCCCTCCCTGGAGGCCGCAGCGCGTTTTGGGTTTTGGCGCGGACGGGCCCCTCTCGGCTTCCGTAGTCCATTTGCCCCCGGAGCCTGCCAGACCCCTGGCTCTAGGAGGCTGCCCAGGGGCGCTGCCAACAGCCCCCAGGTGCTGGCTAGCCGCCTCGGCCGGCCATGGGGGGAGCACACACACCTGCGGGTGTCCCCGGGCCGCACACACGAACTGCCCCGCGCTTCCCGGCGTTGCAAATAGGCCCCCCGGGAAGCCCCGCCCGCCCTAGGGGCTTGTCGGGTGGGGCCGACGCACGGTGGGTGAGTGGGGAGGGCTGCTGCTGGCACACACCCACTCCTGAAGCCCACTGGGGCGGTCCAAGGGCGAGGAGCTCAGAGCTCGGTCAGGGCTGTCCCAGCAGAACTTTTTGAGGGTGGACGGACACGCCCGCGGGCAATCAGGTGTTGCGGGCAGGCCCCGGGGGCAGGCCCTGCTGAGTCCCCGAGCGCCACCTGGGTTCCTGCCACCACCCTTGGGCCGGGATGAGGTGCCACCTTGTGCGTAGAAGCCCTGCACACAGGCAAGAAGCCCCCCAGGCCCGCGGCGCACCCGACCCTGGAGCCCCCTGGCCGGCTGCAGCCACAGGGAACGGGGGTTCTGAGTTGGCAGGCCCCATTCCCGAAGCATCCACGGGCACTTCCCGAAGGGCTGACACCTGCTGCGCCTCAGCAGCCAGCCAACCTCCCTCCCTCTGGCCGGGCACTGCAAGCCACACAGCCACTTGTGTCCCCTGTGTCCCTCCCTGGAGGCCGCAGCGCGTTTTGGGTTTTGGCGCGGACGGGCCCCTCTCGGCTTCCGTAGTCCATTTGCCCCCGGAGCCTGCCAGACCCCTGGCTCTAGGAGGCTGCCCAGGGGCGCTGCCAACAGCCCCCAGGTGCTGGCTAGCCGCAGCAGCCGGTCACGGGGGAGCACACACACCTGCGGGTGTCCCCGGGCCGCACACACGGACTGCCCCGTGCTTCCCGGCGTTGCATATAGGTCCCCCGGGAAGCCCCGCCCGCCCTAGGGGCTTGTCGGGTGGGGCCGACGCACGGTGGGTGAGTGGGGAGGGCTGCTGCTGGCACACACCCACTCCTGAAGCCCACTGGGGCGGTCCAAGGGCGAGGAGCTCGGAGCTCGGTCAGGGCTGTCCCAGCAGAACTTTTTGAGGGTGGACGGACACGCCCGCGGGCAATCAGGTGTTGCGGGCAGGCCCCGGGGGCAGGCCCTGCTGAGTCCCCGAGCGCCTCCTGGGTTCCTGCCACCACCCTTGGGCCGGGATGAGGTGCCACCTTGTGCGTAGAAGCCCTGCACACAGGCAAGAAGCCCCCCAGGCCCGCGGCGCACCCGACCCTGGAGCCCCCTGGCCGGCTGCAGCCACAGGGAACGGGGGTTCTGAGTTGGCAGGCCCCATTCCCGAAGCATCCACGGGCACTTCCCGAAGGGCTGACACCTGCTGCGCCTCAGCAGCCAGCCAACCTCCCTCCCTCTGGCCGGGCACTGCAAGCCACACAGCCACTTGTGTCCCCTGTGTCCCTCCCTGGAGGCCGCAGCGCGTTTTGGGTTTTGGCGCGGACGGGCCCCTCTCGGCTTCCGTAGTCCATTTGCCCCCGGAGCCTGCCAGACCCCTGGCTCTAGGAGGCTGCCCAGGGGCGCTGCCAACAGCCCCCAGGTGCTGGCTAGCCGCCTCGGCCGGCCATGGGGGGAGCACACACACCTGCGGGTGTCCCCGGGCCGCACACACGAACTGCCCCGCGCTTCCCGGCGTTGCAAATAGGCCCCCCGGGAAGCCCCGCCCGCCCTAGGGGCTTGTCGGGTGGGGCCGACGCACGGTGGGTGAGTGGGGAGGGCTGCTGCTGGCACACACCCACTCCTGAAGCCCACTGGGGCGGTCCAAGGGCGAGGAGCTCGGAGCTCGGTCAGGGCTGTCCCAGCAGAACTTTTTGAGGGTGGACGGACACGCCCGCGGGCAATCAGGTGTTGCGGGCAGGCCCCGGGGGCAGGCCCTGCTGAGTCCCCGAGCGCCACCTGGGTTCCTGCCACCACCCTTGGGCCGGGATGAGGTGCCACCTTGTGCGTAGAAGCCCTGCACACAGGCAAGAAGCCCCCCAGGCCCGCGGCGCACCCGACCCTGGAGCCCCCTGGCCGGCTGCAGCCACAGGGAACGGGGGTTCTGAGTTGGCAGGCCCCATTCCCGAAGCATCCACGGGCACTTCCCGAAGGGCTGACACCTGCTGCGCCTCAGCAGCCAGCCAACCTCCCTCCCTCTGGCCGGGCACTGCAAGCCACACAGCCACTTGTGTCCCCTGTGTCCCTCCCTGGAGGCCGCAGCGCGTTTTGGGTTTTGGCGCGGACGGGCCCCTCTCGGCTTCCGTAGTCCATTTGCCCCCGGAGCCTGCCAGACCCCTGGCTCTAGGAGGCTGCCCAGGGGCGCTGCCAACAGCCCCCAGGTGCTGGCTAGCCGCCTCGGCCGGCCATGGGGGGAGCACACACACCTGCGGGTGTCCCCGGGCCGCACACACGAACTGCCCCGCGCTTCCCGGCGTTGCAAATAGGCCCCCCGGGAAGCCCCGCCGGCCCAAGGGGCTTGTCGGGTGGGGCCGATGCACGGTGGGTGAGTGGGGAGGGCTGCTGCTGGCACACACCCACTCCTGAAGCCCACTGGGGCGGTCCAAGGGCGAGGAGCTCAGAGCTCGGTCAGGGCTGTCCCAGCAGAACTTTTTGAGGGTGGACGGACACGCCCGCGGGCAATCAGGTGTTGCGGGCAGGCCCCGGGGGCAGGCCCTGCTGAGTCCCCGAGCGCCACCTGGGTTCCTGCCACCACCCTTGGGCCGGGATGAGGTGCCACCTTGTGCGTAGAAGCCCTGCACACAGGCAAGAAGCCCCCCAGGCCCGCGGCGCACCCGACCCTGGAGCCCCCTGGCCGGCTGCAGCCACAGGGAACGGGGGTTCTGAGTTGGCAGGCCCCATTCCCGAAGCATCCACGGGCACTTCCCGAAGGGCTGACACCTGCTGCGCCTCAGCAGCCAGCCAACCTCCCTCCCTCTGGCCGGGCACTGCAAGCCACACAGCCACTTGTGTCCCCTGTGTCCCTCCCTGGAGGCCGCAGCGCGTTTTGGGTTTTGGCGCGGACGGGCCCCTCTCGGCTTCCGTAGTCCATTTGCCCCCGGAGCCTGCCAGACCCCTGGCTCTAGGAGGCTGCCCAGGGGCGCTGCCAACAGCCCCCAGGTGCTGGCTAGCCGCAGCAGCCGGTCACGGGGGAGCACACACACCTGCGGGTGTCCCCGGGCCGCACACACGGACTGCCCAGTGCTTCCCGGCGTTGCAAATAGGCCCCCCGGGAAGCCCTGCCCGCCCTAGGGGCTTGTCGGGTGGGGCCGACGCACGGTGGGTGAGTGGGGAGGGCTGCTGCTGGCACACACCCACTCCTGAAGCCCACTGGGGCGGTCCAAGGGCGAGGAGCGAGGAGCTCGGTCAGGGCTGTCCCAGCAGAACTTTTTGAGGGTGGACGGACACGCCCGCGGGCAATCAGGTGTTGCGGGCAGGCCCCGGGGGCAGGCCCTGCTGAGTCCCCGAGCGCCACCTGGGTTCCTGCCACCACCCTTGGGCCGGGATGAGGTGCCACCTTGTGCGTAGAAGCCCTGCACACAGGCAAGAAGCCCCCCAGGCCCGCGGCGCACCTGACCCTGGAGCCCCCTGGCCGGCTGCAGCCACAGGGAACGGGGGTTCTGAGTTGGCAGGCCCCATTCCCGAAGCATCCACGGGCACTTCCCGAAGGGCTGACACCTGCTGCGCCTCAGCAGCCAGCCAACCTCCCTCCCTCTGGCCGGGCACTGCAAGCCACACAGCCACTTGTGTCCCCTGTGTCCCTCTCTGGAGGCCGCAGCGCGTTTTGGGTTTTGGCGCGGACGGGCCCCTCTCGGCTTCCGTAGTCCATTTGCCCCCGGAGCCTGCCAGACCCCTGGCTCTAGGAGGCTGCCCAGGGGCGCTGCCAACAGCCCCCAGGTGCTGGCTAGCCGCCTCGGCCGGCCATGGGGGGAGCACACACACCTGCGGGTGTCCCCGGGCCGCACACACGAACTGCCCCGCGCTTCCCGGCGTTGCAAATAGGCCCCCCGGGAAGCCCCACCCGCCCTAGGGGCTTGTCAGGTGGGGCCGACGCACGGTGGGTGAGTGGGGAGGGCTGCTGCTGGCACACACCCACTCCTGAAGCCCACTGGGGCGGTCCAAGGGCGAGGAGCTCGGAGCTCGGTCAGGGCTGTCCCAGCAGAACTTTTTGAGGGTGGACGGACACGCCCGCGGGCAATCAGGTGTTGCGGGCAGGCCCCGGGGGCAGGCCCTGCTGAGTCCCCGAGCGCCACCTGGGTTCCTGCCACCACCCTTGGGCCGGGATGAGGTGCCACCTTGTGCGTAGAAGCCCTGCACACAGGCAAGAAGGCCCCCAGGCCCGCGGCGCACCCGACCCTGGAGCCCCCTGGCCGGCTGCAGCCACAGGGAACGGGGGTTCTGAGTTGGCAGGCCCCATTCCCGAAGCATCCACGGGCACTTCCCGAAGGGCTGACACCTGCTGCGCCTCAGCAGCCAGCCAACCTCCCTCCCTCTGGCCGGGCACTGCAAGCCACACAGCCACTTGTGTCCCCTGTGTCCCTCCCTGGAGGCCGCAGCGCGTTTTGGGTTTTGGCGCGGACGGGCCCCTCTCGGCTTCCGTAGTCCATTTGCCCCCGGAGCCTGCCAGACCCCTGGCTCTAGGAGGCTGCCCAGGGGCGCTGCCAACAGCCCCCAGGTGCTGGCTAGCCGCCTCGGCCGGCCATGGGGGGAGCACACACACCTGCGGGTGTCCCCGGGCCGCACACACGAACTGCCCCGCGCTTCCCGGCGTTGCAAATAGGCCCCCCGGGAAGCCCCGCCCGCCCTAGGGGCTTGTCGGGTGGGGCCGACGCACGGTGGGTGAGTGGGGAGGGCTGCTGCTGGCACACACCCACTCCTGAAGCCCACTGGGGCGGTCCAAGGGCGAGGAGCTCAGAGCTCGGTCAGGGCTGTCCCAGCAGAACTTTTTGAGGGTGGACGGACACGCCCGCGGGCAATCAGGTGTTGCGGGCAGGCCCCGGGGGCAGGCCCTGCTGAGTCCCCGAGCGCCACCTGGGTTCCTGCCACCACCCTTGGGCCGGGATGAGGTGCCACCTTGTGCGTAGAAGCCCTGCACACAGGCAAGAAGCCCCCCAGGCCCGCGGCGCACCCGACCCTGGAGCCCCCTGGCCGGCTGCAGCCACAGGGAACGGGGGTTCTGAGTTGGCAGGCCCCATTCCCGAAGCATCCACGGGCACTTCCCGAAGGGCTGACACCTGCTGCGCCTCAGCAGCCAGCCAACCTCCCTCCCTCTGGCCGGGCACTGCAAGCCACACAGCCACTTGTGTCCCCTGTGTCCCTCCCTGGAGGCCGCAGCGCGTTTTGGGTTTTGGCGCGGACGGGCCCCTCTCGGCTTCCGTAGTCCATTTGCCCCCGGAGCCTGCCAGACCCCTGGCTCTAGGAGGCTGCCCAGGGGCGCTGCCAACAGCCCCCAGGTGCTGGCTAGCCGCAGCAGCCGGTCACGGGGGAGCACACACACCTGCGGGTGTCCCCGGGCCGCACACACGGACTGCCCCGTGCTTCCCGGCGTTGCATATAGGTCCCCCGGGAAGCCCCGCCCGCCCTAGGGGCTTGTCGGGTGGGGCCGACGCACGGTGGGTGAGTGGGGAGGGCTGCTGCTGGCACACACCCACTCCTGAAGCCCACTGGGGCGGTCCAAGGGCGAGGAGCTCGGAGCTCGGTCAGGGCTGTCCCAGCAGAACTTTTTGAGGGTGGACGGACACGCCCGCGGGCAATCAGGTGTTGCGGGCAGGCCCCGGGGGCAGGCCCTGCTGAGTCCCCGAGCGCCTCCTGGGTTCCTGCCACCACCCTTGGGCCGGGATGAGGTGCCACCTTGTGCGTAGAAGCCCTGCACACAGGCAAGAAGCCCCCCAGGCCCGCGGCGCACCCGACCCTGGAGCCCCCTGGCCGGCTGCAGCCACAGGGAACGGGGGTTCTGAGTTGGCAGGCCCCATTCCCGAAGCATCCACGGGCACTTCCCGAAGGGCTGACACCTGCTGCGCCTCAGCAGCCAGCCAACCTCCCTCCCTCTGGCCGGGCACTGCAAGCCACACAGCCACTTGTGTCCCCTGTGTCCCTCCCTGGAGGCCGCAGCGCGTTTTGGGTTTTGGCGCGGACGGGCCCCTCTCGGCTTCCGTAGTCCATTTGCCCCCGGAGCCTGCCAGACCCCTGGCTCTAGGAGGCTGCCCAGGGGCGCTGCCAACAGCCCCCAGGTGCTGGCTAGCCGCCTCGGCCGGCCATGGGGGGAGCACACACACCTGCGGGTGTCCCCGGGCCGCACACACGAACTGCCCCGCGCTTCCCGGCGTTGCAAATAGGCCCCCCGGGAAGCCCCGCCCGCCCTAGGGGCTTGTCGGGTGGGGCCGACGCACGGTGGGTGAGTGGGGAGGGCTGCTGCTGGCACACACCCACTCCTGAAGCCCACTGGGGCGGTCCAAGGGCGAGGAGCTCGGAGCTCGGTCAGGGCTGTCCCAGCAGAACTTTTTGAGGGTGGACGGACACGCCCGCGGGCAATCAGGTGTTGCGGGCAGGCCCCGGGGGCAGGCCCTGCTGAGTCCCCGAGCGCCACCTGGGTTCCTGCCACCACCCTTGGGCCGGGATGAGGTGCCACCTTGTGCGTAGAAGCCCTGCACACAGGCAAGAAGCCCCCCAGGCCCGCGGCGCACCCGACCCTGGAGCCCCCTGGCCGGCTGCAGCCACAGGGAACGGGGGTTCTGAGTTGGCAGGCCCCATTCCCGAAGCATCCACGGGCACTTCCCGAAGGGCTGACACCTGCTGCGCCTCAGCAGCCAGCCAACCTCCCTCCCTCTGGCCGGGCACTGCAAGCCACACAGCCACTTGTGTCCCCTGTGTCCCTCCCTGGAGGCCGCAGCGCGTTTTGGGTTTTGGCGCGGACGGGCCCCTCTCGGCTTCCGTAGTCCATTTGCCCCCGGAGCCTGCCAGACCCCTGGCTCTAGGAGGCTGCCCAGGGGCGCTGCCAACAGCCCCCAGGTGCTGGCTAGCCGCCTCGGCCGGCCATGGGGGGAGCACACACACCTGCGGGTGTCCCCGGGCCGCACACACGAACTGCCCCGCGCTTCCCTGCGTTGCAAATAGGCCCCCCGGGAAGCCCCGCCGGCCCAAGGGGCTTGTCGGGTGGGGCCGATGCACGGTGGGTGAGTGGGGAGGGCTGCTGCTGGCACACACCCACTCCTGAAGCCCACTGGGGCGGTCCAAGGGCGAGGAGCTCAGAGCTCGGTCAGGGCTGTCCCAGCAGAACTTTTTGAGGGTGGACGGACACGCCCGCGGGCAATCAGGTGTTGCGGGCAGGCCCCGGGGGCAGGCCCTGCTGAGTCCCCGAGCGCCACCTGGGTTCCTGCCACCACCCTTGGGCCGGGATGAGGTGCCACCTTGTGCGTAGAAGCCCT
The DNA here is from genome assembly GCF_033115175.1 of Lepus europaeus. Lineage (NCBI taxonomy): Eukaryota > Metazoa > Chordata > Mammalia > Lagomorpha > Leporidae > Lepus > Lepus europaeus. The sequence goes on from NW_026909461.1 coordinate 47,701, forward strand.
GCACACAGGCAAGAAGCCCCCCAGGCCCGCGGCGCACCCGACCCTGGAGCCCCCTGGCCGGCTGCAGCCACAGGGAACGGGGGTTCTGAGTTGGCAGGCCCCATTCCCGAAGCATCCACGGGCACTTCCCGAAGGGCTGACACCTGCTGCGCCTCAGCAGCCAGCCAACCTCCCTCCCTCTGGCCGGGCACTGCAAGCCACACAGCCACTTGTGTCCCCTGTGTCCCTCCCTGGAGGCCGCAGCGCGTTTTGGGTTTTGGCGCGGACGGGCCCCTCTCGGCTTCCGTAGTCCATTTGCCCCCGGAGCCTGCCAGACCCCTGGCTCTAGGAGGCTGCCCAGGGGCGCTGCCAACAGCCCCCAGGTGCTGGCTAGCCGCAGCAGCCGGTCACGGGGGAGCACACACACCTGCGGGTGTCCCCGGGCCGCACACACGGACTGCCCAGTGCTTCCCGGCGTTGCAAATATGCCCCCCGGGAAGCCCTGCCCGCCCTAGGGGCTTGTCGGGTGGGGCCGACGCACGGTGGGTGAGTGGGGAGGGCTGCTGCTGGCACACACCCACTCCTGAAGCCCACTGGGGCGGTCCAAGGGCGAGGAGCGAGGAGCTCGGTCAGGGCTGTCCCAGCAGAACTTTTTGAGGGTGGACGGACACGCCCGCGGGCAATCAGGTGTTGCGGGCAGGCCCCGGGGGCAGGCCCTGCTGAGTCCCCGAGCGCCACCTGGGTTCCTGCCACCACCCTTGGGCCGGGATGAGGTGCCACCTTGTGCGTAGAAGCCCTGCACACAGGCAAGAAGCCCCCCAGGCCCGCGGCGCACCTGACCCTGGAGCCCCCTGGCCGGCTGCAGCCACAGGGAACGGGGGTTCTGAGTTGGCAGGCCCCATTCCCGAAGCATCCACGGGCACTTCCCGAAGGGCTGACACCTGCTGCGCCTCAGCAGCCAGCCAACCTCCCTCCCTCTGGCCGGGCACTGCAAGCCACACAGCCACTTGTGTCCCCTGTGTCCCTCTCTGGAGGCCGCAGCGCGTTTTGGGTTTTGGCGCGGACGGGCCCCTCTCGGCTTCCGTAGTCCATTTGCCCCCGGAGCCTGCCAGACCCCTGGCTCTAGGAGGCTGCCCAGGGGCGCTGCCAACAGCCCCCAGGTGCTGGCTAGCCGCCTCGGCCGGCCATGGGGGGAGCACACACACCTGCGGGTGTCCCCGGGCCGCACACACGAACTGCCCCGCGCTTCCCGGCGTTGCAAATAGGCCCCCCGGGAAGCCCCACCCGCCCTAGGGGCTTGTCAGGTGGGGCCGACGCACGGTGGGTGAGTGGGGAGGGCTGCTGCTGGCACACACCCACTCCTGAAGCCCACTGGGGCGGTCCAAGGGCGAGGAGCTCGGAGCTCGGTCAGGGCTGTCCCAGCAGAACTTTTTGAGGGTGGACGGACACGCCCGCGGGCAATCAGGTGTTGCGGGCAGGCCCCGGGGGCAGGCCCTGCTGAGTCCCCGAGCGCCACCTGGGTTCCTGCCACCACCCTTGGGCCGGGATGAGGTGCCACCTTGTGCGTAGAAGCCCTGCACACAGGCAAGAAGGCCCCCAGGCCCGCGGCGCACCCGACCCTGGAGCCCCCTGGCCGGCTGCAGCCACAGGGAACGGGGGTTCTGAGTTGGCAGGCCCCATTCCCGAAGCATCCACGGGCACTTCCCGAAGGGCTGACACCTGCTGCGCCTCAGCAGCCAGCCAACCTCCCTCCCTCTGGCCGGGCACTGCAAGCCACACAGCCACTTGTGTCCCCTGTGTCCCTCCCTGGAGTCCGCAGCGCGTTTTGGGTTTTGGCGCGGACGGGCCCCTCTCGGCTTCCGTAGTCCATTTGCCCCCGGAGCCTGCCAGACCCCTGGCTCTAGGAGGCTGCCCAGGGGCGCTGCCAACAGCCCCCAGGTGCTGGCTAGCCGCCTCGGCCGGCCATGGGGGGAGCACACACACCTGCGGGTGTCCCCGGGCC
>NW_026909462.1:0-27500 GCF_033115175.1 Lepus europaeus
GAACCAGCAGATGGAAGACCTCTCTCTCTCTATGCCTCTGCCTCTCTGTAGCTCTGTCTTTCAAATAAATAAATAAATCTTTAAAAAAAATCAGTGCCATTGCTCCTCAGGTCCCCGTGGTGTTGGAAGCACAGAGTGAGTTGGGACGGGGCAGGATGGCGACACCGTGGCTCGAGCTTTCGCAGCCATCAGCAGCGAACCCAGAGGAGCCGCCCGCCAGCCGCAGAGCTGGTCGCTGGGGCAGAGTGGGTACAGATGCCGCCCGACTGGATCACACAGCTGAGTTTTCTTTTTTAATATTTATTTTGTACTTATTTGAAAGGCAGAGTTAGAGAGAGAAGGGAAGAGGCAGAGAGAGAGAGAGAGAGAAGTCTTCCATCCACGGATTCACTCTCCAGATGGCTGGAGCAACCAGGGCTGGGCCAGGCTGACGCCAGGAGCCAGGAGCTTCTTCCAGGTCTCCCACGCAGGTGCAGGGCCCAAACACTTGGACCATCCTCCACTGCTTTCCCAGGCCACAGCAGAGAGCTGGGTTGGAAGTGGAGCAGCCGGGTCTTGAACCAGTGCCTGGATGGGATGCTGGTGTCACAAGTGGAGGCTTAACCTTCTACACCACGGCGCCCTTCCCCCTTTACTTCAGAATGCCCGTCGTCGTCCGAGGGAGTCTGAGCTCACTCCTATGCGGGGAGGAACGACTGCCGTGGCCCAGGGCCCGGATTCCTTGGTCTCTGGGTACGGGGACGGGAGGGCGCCAGGCCCCCAGGCGTGGGGCCCACAGGGTGATGGGTGCTTTCTCAGCGCTTCCCGCTCCCATATAGCTTGGACAATGTCCTCGCAGCCCAGGAGAAGTGGTCACTGCCCTTCTGTGGCCCCGCACTGGGCCAGAGTGTCTGCAGGTGGCACCGAGGGCCTGGGGGGCAGGGACACCCAGAGAGGGGTGGCAGCAGCCTGCAGGAGGGGGTCAGGCCTCCACACTGGAATTCCTGGAGTGCCGGTCGGAGGGGTCTCGTGGCTGTGTGGATGCCCGCGCCTGGTGCGCTGAGGGTTTTGGGCCAGGGAGCGGCCCACTGGGCACCAGCTGCCCCAGGGGATCTGAGGCCCCACCCAAGCTGGTGGGGTCACCTCAGTGGAGGGGTGCAGTCCAGAGCCGGTGGGGTCACCTCAGTGGAGGGGTGCAGTCCAGAGCCGGTGGGGTCACCTCAGTGGAGGGGTGCAGTCCAGAGCCAGCCGGGAGTGGGTGCAGACGGCAGGACTGGGGGTGTGACATGCACAGTGTGAGAATTGGGGGCACCTACAGGTGTGTGGGCAGGTGTGTGGGCAGGTGTACACCTACAGGTGTGTGGGCAGGTGTGCACCTACAGGTGTGCGGGCAGGTGTGTGGGCAGGTGTGCACCTACAGGTGTGCGGGCAGGTGGGCACCTACAGGTGTGCGGGCAGGTGTGTACCTACAGGTGTGTGGGCAGGTGGGCACCTACAGGTGTGTGGGCAGGTGTGCGGGCAGGTGGGCACCTACAGGTGTGCGGGCAGGTGGGTACCTACAGGTGTGTGGGCAGGTGGGCACCTACAGGTGTGTGGGCAGGTGTGCGGGCAGGTGGGCACCTACAGGTGTGTGGGCAGGTGGGCACCTACAGGTGTGTGGGCAGGTGTGCGGGCAGGTGGGCACCTACAGGTGTGCAGGCAGGTGGGTACCTACAGGTGTGCGGGCAGGTGGGCACCTACAGGTGTGTGGGCAGGTGTGCGGGCCGGTGGGCACCTACTGGTGTGTGGGCAGGTGTGCGGGCAGGTGGGCACCTACAGGTGTGCGGGCAGGTGGGTACCTACAGGTGTGCGGGCAGGTGGGCACCTACAGGTGTGCGGGCAGGTGTGCGGGCCGGTGGGCACCTACAGGTGTGTGGGCAGGTGTGCGGGCAGGTGGGCACCTACAGGTGTGCGGGCAGGTGGGTACCTACAGGTGTGTGGGCAGGTGGGCACCTACAGGTGTGTGGGCAGGTGTGCGGGCAGGTGGGCACCTACAGGTGTGTGGGCAGGTGGGCACCTACAGGTGTGTGGGCAGGTGTGCGGGCAGGTGGGCACCTACAGGTGTGCGGGCAGGTGGGTACCTACAGGTGTGCGGGCAGGTGGGTACCTACAGGTGTGTGGGCAGGTGTGCAGGCTCTCCCGGGGCCTCTTGAACCCAGGATGACGGGCACACGTCGTAAAGGGCAGTGCCCACGAGCCAGGGCAGGCCAGCAGTGTGGGCATCCCGAGACGGTTCGCTGGTGGCCGTGGAGGAGGTGGGGGCAGTGGATGCTGTGTCAGGGGAGTGAGCTCGTGGCCACAGAGGCGCAGACCCTGGGCTGTGGGCATGTGGCTCAGGGTGATTCGAGGGTGGCTTGGCCCAGTCCTGGAGTGCAGAGGCCGACAGCGGGGGCTGCGGCGTCCAAGGGGGGAGGGCAAGGGCACCCCTGCTCCAGGAAGGGGCCGAGGGGGGAGGGCGAGGGCGCCCCTACTCCGGGAAGGGGTCCGTTGCCTTCCCCCCACTCCGAGCTTCCTGGGGTCCCCTGGCTGCTGGGGTGGAGCTGACCCCCCGCCCAGACGCCTGCCCAGTGGTCGGGGCTCCATGCTGGGTGTGGCGGCACGTGCGGCTGGCGGTGCCAGGATCCACTTCCTGCCGTTGGAGGACCGAGCCCCTTTCCTTGCTGGCATCAGCCGTGGGCTGCGCTCAGCTCCCAAGGGTCACGCGGCCTCCCCACCAGCGAGGCTGGCTGGGGGCTCTGGGGTCCCCTGCCCCTCCGACCACGCTGCCTCTTCGCCGTGTGGTTGCACCCGGCTCTCTTTGGCAGTCTCCGCTGGATGAACTCAGCGCCCACCTTCACCTTCGCAGCAGCCGCCTCGAACATGGCCGCCTCCAACTTTGCCCCTGACCCACGAGGCCTGGGAAACCCATGCTGCCCGCGGTCTCAGTGATTTAGGGACACAGCCCCCGCGCCGGGGGCCCCTGGCTTGTGCCGCCCTGGGAGACGGGTGAGGGACGCAGCTCTGGGGACACTGGGTTTGCTCGCAGGATCTCCCTGTGTATCCGGGAGCCACCATCCGCTCACTGCCCCTCAGCATGAGGACGGAGGCACCATCCCGCCTTTTTAAGAGTTATTTATTTACTTGAGTGGCAGAGTTACAGAGAGAGGGAGAGAGAGGGAGGGTCCTCCATCCGCTGGGTCACTCCCCAAATGGCCACAGTGGCCAGAGCTGGGCCCATCCAAAGCCAGGAGCCAGAAGCTTCCTCCAGGTCTCCCACCTGGGTGCAGGGACCCAAGCACGTGGGCCACCCTCCGCTGCTTTCCCAGGCCATAGCAGAGAACTGGACTGGAAGTGGAGCAGCCGGGACTTGAACTGGCACTCATATGGGATGCCGGTACCATAGGCAGATGCTTAACCCACTGCGCCACAGCGCTGGCTGCCGGCCCTCACCAGCCCAGGGCCCACAGCCAGGCCCCTACTCCCGGCCTCACCATCTTTCCTGCCCAAACCAACCAGGCCTGCAGTGCCCATGCAGGCAGCAAGGGGGCGCCCAGGGAAGACGGCAGGACAAGGTGACCGCCGGCCACAGGATCCGCTCCTGGTGGCCACAAGGCCACGACTGCCCCAGCCCCAGGCCGGCACTGTCCTCCAGGCCTGCTGGGGCTGCCTTCCTCAGGCCCCGGCCTGGGCAGAGCCAGGACCCCACCTGGCCCCCACCCTGACGGCAGTGCCCCCCGCAGACTGTGGGGCCGGGCACCCAGCAGCTCCACACTTACAGGTGAGCCTGGGGGCCGCAGGGGCCGGCCCGACCCAGAGTCCAGCAGGCCTGGCAGAACGGACCCCGCCTAGTCCCCTGCACGCCTCTGCCCACCACTGCCCCTCACTGCCCACTCATGACCCTCGAGGAGCCCCCTCCCACTGATGGCCCGGCTGAGAGCTGGGGGGTCTCCCCAGCCTTTCCCAGGGGTCCCCAGCCTCCTGCTGGGCGCTCTGCTGTCCCCACCAGCTCTGGGCAGGCCGACCCCACACTCCTTTCTGCCAGCTGCTCCCCGTGCACACCGGACCCCTGCCCCCTCTCTTGGGGGGAGCCCCGAGTTCAGGTTGGCTCCCACCAGGTCCCGGGGGTCTGGGGTGATGGGGTGGGGCTCCTGGGTGGGTGGGGTCTAGGGTGATGAGGGTGGGTGCTCCTGGGTGGGTGGGGTCTGGGGTGATGGGGGTGGGGTTCCTGGGTGGGTGGGGTCTAGGGTGATGAGGGTGGGTGCTCCTGGGTGGGTGGGGTCTAGGGTGATGAGGGTGGGTGCTCCTGGGTGGGTGGGGTCTGGGGTGATGGGGGTGGGGTTCCTGGGTGGGTGGGGTCTGGGGTGATGGGGTGGGGTGATGGGTGGGCGGGGTCTGGGGTGACAGGTGGGGAGCAGGCTCCAGCCCCAAGTCCCCCCACACCCAGATGCCACCACCTTGCTGCCCGTTGGGCGACTGCTCCATCGCCGAGGATCTTGTAACTGACTCTGACATGGGGCCGTTCCTACAGACCCCACCCAGCCCCTGCTTGGCGGCCTGGCCCAGTCTGCGCCCCAGGAGAGGGGCCCTGGCCCCCACACCCCAGCTCCCCAGCACCGTGCGGCCGGTTCTCCTCAGCCTGGGCAGGCAGTGGGGAGGGGCGTGTCTATCGGGCTGGGGAAGGAACGTGGGGCGCCCCGAGCCCACCGGCCCCTCCCTGCACTGGCCCCCACTGGGCCTTCCGGGGGGCCAGCTCGGCAGCTGTGGGTCCACATTCCTGGCAGGCCAGCCCCCTCCCCGCTTTGTGAGAAAACACGCGGGGCTGTCAGAGCTGCTGAGCAAACAGCCTGAGTGGCCCTGCTGGGACGCGGCTTGACCTGAAGCCTGGACTCTGGCCACGGCCTGCATCACGGCAGTCACCCCCCAGGACCCGGGAGGCCCAGACCCCCGGGGGCTTGGCCTGGGTCCTGCCCGGAACCCCTGGTCGGCACAGGGCCGGGACGCGGCCCGTCTTTGGCCACTCTGCCGGCCCCCGTGCACGCCTCAACGTGCAAAGCCCCCTGCCCGGGGCCTGAGACGGTGCTGGGAGGCAGGGGTCAGGAGCAGGAGACGAAGCCCACCTGCCCCGGCGCCCTCGTGCAGCCCGGCCTGCGCCCCCACTAAGCGTCCATTAGAAGGCTGGGCTCCCCAGGGCCACGCCGGCTCCAGGCAGCCCTCAGCGCCGCCCTCCCCACCGGGCTGTGCCCCGGGTGTGGGCTCGGCCCCCTCGGGAGAGGCCAGCTGGGCGGTGCGGCCTCAGCGTGCACGTGGGCGGCGGAGAGCCTCCCCCAAGGCCACGGCGACCGAGTGGCTTTGTCCCCCTGCAGAGCCGCACCCACGGCCGTGCTGCCCACTCACAGCCTGCAGGGTCGGGCACCACACCCCCACCCCACCTAGCCCGCACTGGGGGAGGGGCGGCACAGCCCACTCCTCACCTAGACCCTTGGCAGAAGACACCGCCCTGGCCCCGGGGGCCACGTGTGCCGCTCTGGACACATGGCCTTCTGGGAGTGCTCGGGGCACGTGGGGGGCCCTGGAGGGGCTGCCCCGGCTGCTCTCTGCCCTCACTACACGCATAGCAAACTCACCACGCAGGCCCGGTCCTCGGCTCTGAGAACCAGCGACGGGGCATAGGGCAGGGGGGTGAGGAGGGGAGGAGCGAGGGGTGCTCCCTCCCTGTCCCCCCATGCGCCTGCAGTCAGGGGCGGGTGCTCAGGGGACCTCGGGACCCCAAGGCCATGACTTCCTGTGTCTCCCGCCTTGGCCAGTCCGTGGGGCAAGAGGCAGAACATTCCGGAGTCTGGAATCCAGGGGCAAGGCCGGCGAGGCCCCTGCAGCCCAGGGGGGTTTGAGCGGTGCCCCTAACAGGCAGGACCTCCGCTCCCCTGCACGGCGACCGCACACGCTCACCGTGTGACAACCACAAAGTCACATGGGCTCCGCCTCAAGGGCGGGGACCTTGCCTGCCAGCCAGGCGCCGCGCAGCGCTCGCTCCCCTGCCTGCCCCTCCCACGCCCCCCTCGACCCCCGGCAGGTGCGCGTGTCCGCTGTGGCTTCTGCAGGGGATCCTTGAGCGCTCTGCCGGGACTGGAGAGGGCGCACGGAGCTGGCCCTGGGGGGAGAGCGGTCCAGATCCCGGCCCGCCCCCGCCCCGGGGACTGGCGAGCAGTGTTTACCCAGGACGGCTCTTTGGGGAGGAAGGCAAGGCTGCTTCCGCCGGCTCGCGCTGGGCTATTCCACCGGCACCAGCGCCCGGAGCGCGGGGCCGGCGCCAGCCCGAGGGGCACGGAGCGCTGTGCGCAATTCCCGAATGAGGCGCAGCCCGCTCCGGAGGTCGCCAGCACCGGGCCAGCCGCCCCCCTCCCGGCGCTCCCCAGGGAGGCCGAGCTGCGGGGCTGGGGGCTGGACCCCCGCCCCCGAAGGGGCAGCCCCTGTCGGGCTCCCGGCCGGGCCGGAAGACGCTTCCCCCGCCCCCGCCCCCCCCACTTCGCGTCCCCGAGCGGAAAGTTGGGGGGCGCGGGGGCGCGCGGGCCTCAGCACCGCGGACAGCGGCGCGGCCCTACCTGTCGTCGCCGTGCGGCGGCTGCTCGCCCAGCAGCAGGTCCCGGAAGCGGTACCGCGGCGGCAGGGGCAGCACCTCCGAGTCCAGGTCGCTCATCGCGAGGCCGGCGGACGACCGCAGCCCTCCCGCGCCGCCACCGGAGCGCACGCCGCGGCCCCGCCCAGCCGGCCAGCCAGTGCCCCCCGCCCGGCCCCTTCCCCGCCCCAGGTACCCTCCCCCTAGTCCCGCCCCCTCGCTCCTCCCGCGCTCCAGCCGAGACCATCAGCGCCGGTGCAGGTGGCTCGCACCACACCCAACCCCACCCTGCCCCTCCCAGCCCAGACTCCTCCCACCCCTCTGCCCTGCCCCAGCAGGTGCCCCTGGCCCTGCCCCCTCCCCCAAGCCCGAAGGTACCGCCTGCCCAGATCCTGTCCCTGCCCCACCTGCAGGGGTGCCCACACCCACCCCAGGGCACCTGCAAGGGGGTGGGGCTCCTAGTGCATGGTGGGGGGCTTAGGAGGTGGGAGCTGTTAGGACAGGTGCTGAAGCTGGCCTGGGAGCCCGCCCACCGCCCTGGACAGTCCAGTACCTCACCCTGCAGCCCCACAAACCACAAGGCTGGGCCCCGGGCTGCCGAGTGGTGCGGGTGGCATGAGGGCTGGGGGCTTAGGGACCACTGTTTGCAGCCTCCCTGGGCCCCCAGCTCTCCTGCCAGGGTCCCCAGTCAGCCTGGTCACAGAAGGTGGCCGAGGCAGAGCAGGGGTGTGGGGCAGCCGCCGTAAGCGGGGGTCGCTTCGGGGCCAAGCGTTGTCTACCACACTCCTGCGCCTTTCCTGGGCCCACCTCCACCCCGAGGCGGGTTCTGGCCTCAGTTAGCCACGCGCTCGGCCAGCAGAGCCATGCTCCGGGGTCCCAGCCTCTGGGGAGCAGCCCAGGGCCTCTCTGCCCCCCCAGTCAGGATCCCTACCATCTGCCGACGGCCACCCAGGGAATGCTCACTCTGCCATGCCCATGGGCCCACGGTGGGAGACTCAGGCCGGCACCCTGGCTCCTTGTCCTCGGGCATGGACTGATCGTCCAGCTGAGGGCCAGTCCCAGGCCACGCTCTGTGCTGTCTCCACAGTCCTGCGGGATGTAGCGGGCAGGACTTCTCCCCGCGGCCTCTGCCCCCTGCACTGAGCAGTACCCCCTCCCCAGCTCATCCAAGAGTGACAGCCCCACCCGGGAAGGGCAGCCAGCAGCCACAGCCAGACTCCGGGTGTGTGGGGGCTCTGGAGAGGCCCCGCTGGCCCCTCGCTGGGGGCACGGCTCCCCCCCCATCCAGGCCCATTCTTCTCGAAGGCCGTGTGACCGGCAGGAGGGCAGAGGGGGGTGGGGGACGGTCCAGCCTCAGGCAGGTGCAGGAGGCTGCTGACCACGCTCAGCTCCCCTGCGGTGTGGGAGGCCGGCAGGGAGGCCGCTCATGTGGGCACCAGGTCACGGTGGGCTACGAAGCCCCCTGCCCTCTGTCCTCAGAGAGGGAGGGGGCACTTCCCTGAGCCCCCACGGCTCCACCCTGGGCAGGCAGCAGGCGTGGGCGCCCCCACCCTCCAGCGGCCCGGCGGGGCCCGGTGACCGAGCCAGGATGCGCCGGAGTGGCCGGTGCTGGCGCTGCACCTGCCCCTGTGTCGACCCCGAGGCTCTGGCAGGGCTTGCAGATCACATTCCCGACCGCTTCTCCCGTCCCGAGCAGGCTCGGCCGTGGGCAGCGTGGGCAGCGTGGGCAGGTGGGGCGGGGCCATCTGTGTTTTCCACCAGCTGCTCCCTTCTCCCCCAAAGCCCTGGTTCCTCAGCAAAACCCCAAGGGGCCCCCGGCCCCCCCAGCACGGTCTCTGCCCCCCCTTGGAGGTTTTCTCCCCTGGCCTTGGCCTTGAGGCTCAGTCCTGGGTGGGCACAGGGAGTCCAGAGCCCCCAGAGGAAGGCCGGGGGGGGGGGGGACAAGCTGCCCGTGCCCCTGGGGCGCTGCTGGCACAGCCGGGTGGCCAACAGCCCTCCGGCCCTCTCCCCCATCCCCAGCAGGGCCACCACCCACGTGCACCGGCCTGTTTGTGGTGCTGGCTGAGGACCAGGGGCCCCGGGGTCTCCTGGAAAGGGGCGGGGCAGAGCGTGTGGTCCAGCCGAGACCACCCGCCCTGCACAAAGCTGGGTCACAGCAGGCGGCGCCTGGGAGTGGGGATGGGCCTGGTCACTGCAGGAAGAGAGGGGCGGCAGGGCAAACAGTGGCTCCCTAGGCCCCCAGCCCTCATGCCACCTGCACCACTCGGCAGCCCGGGGCCCAGCCTTGTGGTTTGTGGGGCTGCAGGGTGAGGTACTGGACTGTCCAGGGTGGTGGGCGGGCTCCCAGGCCAGCTTCAGCACCTGTCCTAACAGCTCCCACCTCCCAAGCCCCCACCAAGCCCTAGGAAGGCTTCGGGGTGAGCCCCCCGCCTCCCAGATAAACAGAATCTTTAAACAAAAAGGGGGGGGGCGGAATGCCACGACATCTTCCCACCAGGGCTCTCATGTCACTGTCCACACAGCACGGACAGCAGGGGGGTGGCCAGCAGCCGACTTTTTAAAAGTGTATTTTACTTGAAATGCAAAGTTACAGAGAGATAGGAGGTGGAGCGGCCGGGACTCGAACCGGCGCCCACACGGGGCACCAGCGCCAGGCGACAGCGTAACCCGCCACACCACAGTGCCGGCCGTGGTCCGTCCTCTCCGTGTGTGAGGGGGGGCCCGGGCTTCCGTCACGGCCTGGAGGCCACCTTGCAGGTCCGCCAGGCCGACAGCTCCCCGGGAGCCTGCGTGAACACAGCGTCCTAAATGCGCACGGCTCCCTAATGGGATCCCATTAAGACAGGCGCGCACCGCCCTCTTCCCGGACGCCTCCGACGCCCAGCGGGTGCAGCACGGCCCCTCCCGCTGGCAGTCGCACCCACGGTGCCGTGCAGGGGCCTGGCGGGAGCCAACCTGTGCTGGGGAGACCGGAGAGCTAAGGGCTGGGACCCCCGCCCCTGCTCCCGGGTGGGCCCCAAGGGGGGTGGGCGCCTGCTCAGGATTAGCATCTCCAGTCCAGGAAACGCGTCCCCAAGGCCCCGTGTCCACGCGACACCCTGGTCCCTGTTCACGGGCAGCTCGAGCTCACAAGGAGCATGAGGAGCCACACGCCACGGACACGTCACTCAGGGACGCAGGCTCGGCAGGCACACGCGTGCGTACGTGGACGCGTGTGCCCGCATGTGCCCGGCATCCCGGTGCCGCTGTGGGGGGCTGGAGGCGCTGGGCGTGGTGCCAGCCGGCCAAGGCTGCAGAAGCTCTGCTGACCACTGCGGGAAACCCGAGTCATTAAGGAGCCGGCGCCGCCCACGCCGGCCTAGCAGCTGGGCGGGCAGGCGTCCCCAGGCGACACAAGACAGGTGACACCTCCGGGCGTGGGAGGCGAGGTGACTGAAGCTGGAGCCGCGTGGACACAGACAGGAACACGGCCCCGAGGGGGCACCCAGCCCAGGGCCCGCCCCGCCCGTCTGAGGCTGGGGCTGGCCTCCCAGGAGCACCCTCCTCGCTGCCCCCCCCCCCCGGTTACTGGGGGCAGCCCTGCCAGGACACACTGCCCAAGGGTGGGGACATGGGGGCGCGTGGAGGCTGCTCTTGCCCGGCCCCAGAGAAACACGCGATGCACTGCGGAGCCGAGGCGCCCAGGCCTTCTCTGGTGCGGGGGAGAGGCTGGGGAGGTCTCACAGCGCGGGACCCACAGGGTCTGGGCAGCTCCTCGGCACAGTGAGGTGGGGGCGCCTGGCCGGACTCCGCCTCCAGCCACCGAGGGGCTCCCAGCGTGGACTTGCAGGGTTCCAGTCAGCCCCCCAGTCGCTGCCCCAGGGCACCAGCTATGTCCAGGGGACCAGCAGGGGATGGTGACACTGCCCCAGAGAAGAGCTAGCCCCTCAAGCTGGGGGCCTCCTGCGCAGCCTCCCACCCTGTCCCCACCCCAGGAGACTCCTGGGTCCGGAACATGCTGCCATGGCCCGCCCTCACCGACCCTGCCGGTCAGACCTGAGCTGGAGTCCAGGGCCGACAGAGTCCCGGCTCCCAGAGCCTCGGTGGCCGCCTGGACCGCGCGCGTCCCAGCCGGGGAAACCCAGGCCCAGAGCCAGAGCACCCGGCTCCCCTCTGCCCCTCCCCCACGCAGTCTGGCTCTGCCTTGATGCTCCCCCACCCCAACCCCGTCCACTCCTGTCCACCTCTGGCTGGTGCTGAAGCCCCAGGACGACGGCGACACCACGGAGACTTCACACGGCACCTGCAGGCCCCTCTCCGGTAAGGGCTCCGCCCCCTGCCTGTGGGACCCAGGACGACCCCAGCCCTCCTTCCTCTGCCACAGGCCAACACCCGCAGGCTCACCCCCAATGGTGGGGGACGCCCCGAGGCCTGCACCCAGCGGAGGCCCAGGGCCAGCAGCAGCCTCTGGCCCTCCCCCCGACGGCCAGAGCCCGAGGCCTCTGCAGGCTCCTGTGGGCGGTGCCACCAGGCTGGAGGTGAGCGTCGAGGACACTGAGGGGCACCACCCACCTCACACATGTCCCACGGCTTCCAGAGGCAGGAGAGGCCCAGGCCACGGCCACGGCGCCAGTCACGAGTGCTGGGGCCACGCCAGGTCACAGTTACGCTGACCACCTGGGCTTCTGCCGGGCAGGGTCTCCCCGTGGGCTTCAGGAGCACCGGGTGGAGACGGCAGCTCACTGGGCACATGGAGCAGCGGGTGGCCGGAGAGGGCCCAGGGCGCACGTGGAGGCCAGCGGAGCTGCCTCCCAGCCGTGTCCCGGCCTCACCTCCCTTCCCGGGCGTCCACCTCCCGCCCGGCCTCCTGCTGCCACCACGCGGGAGACGTGGCCAGAGGACATCGGCCTCAGGCCGCCGGGCGGGGTGGGGCCCCCGGATGGGATGCCACGGCTGAGCGGCAGCCGCGCCTGTGACCGCCGGGGCAGCTGGCACCGCAGCCTCTCCGCTGCCCGGCCCCTGCCGCCCCGAGCTGGGTCCCTCAGTGTCTGAGAACCCCACACCCCTGCCCACCCAGGGACGTGAGCAGGTCCTCCCCAGCCTGGCGCCTCCGGCCAGGTTAACACGACTGCTCCCCACTGGCCCCGGTCAGCGGCACTAGGCCTCAACGTGGTCACCCAAGGTACTCGAGGCGCTTCCCACCCTACAGAGCAGGACCCTGGCCCAGAGAGCAAGGCATTCGCCCCAGCCCGCACGGCCACTCCGCCCGGGAGCCGGGGTGCGCCAGCCTGCAAGATCAGCTCCCCCGGGGCTCCTGCCGGGTCCCCAGGCCAACGGGAGCCCGGCCTCTGCTCCAGCCCCCAGCCACGCAGGAAGGGGCCTTACTCCCACACAGCCCGGAGCTCCCGGGGAACCAGACCAGGGCTGCTGCTCCCGGCCCAGCAGCCAGCCAAGGCCCCCCACCCCTCAGCCTCTGCCCGAGCTAACACGGGCTGATCTCGCCGACACATGGCTGCCAGCCTTGCTGGTGTGCATTCGCGGTGCACGCCCCGTACACGCGTGCACCCCGGCCCCCAGTGCCTGGGACACGCCCTGATTGACCATTTCAGGAAGACCCTGGCTCGTCGTCTGTGGGGTTTGGGACAAGGCCGTGGGGCAAGCGACCGCCACCAGCCGAGCCTTTGGGAGGAAGCAGGAGTCTGGGACCCCGCCCACCCCGTGGTAACACATCTATCCCCTGCACTACCGAGCCACCCCGGCCCGTGGGCAGAGCCCGAGTTCTCACCAGCTGTCGATCGGCCAGCCAGGGCCGCGCTGCATCACGGGACCTCCATCCTTTCCCAAGGGGCCGGGGCTGCGTCCTAGCGTGGACCTGGAGGCCTGGCCGGGGTCTCCCGCAGGGACCGACCCCAGCAAGCACCCCCATCAGGCTCAGAAGGCCCTAGGGGGTGCTGGGAACGCAGTGGCAGGAAAGGCAGCTCGGGGGCCTGACAGGAAGTGCAGCGGGGGGGGGGGGCCTGGGGCGGCCCTGCCAGGCCCCTCCCTCTCCACGCCCAGGACCCCTACAGCAGGGTGGGTAAGGCCAGAAAGGGGCCAGGAGACTGGAGACGGGGCTGGGCTCCTCCAGGCCCAGCCTGCACCCCAGGGGCCCCGGGGCGACCCCGCCCTCAGGGGCGTGCTGCGGCCCGGGGCCCCAGGACAGGGGGTGGTTGGGCTCAGCGGACCTCGGGGTGGGCTGGTGTGGGCCAGGGTCCCCTCCGCAGGTCATACCTGGGAGCCAGCCCGCTGGGATGGAGGCCAGCGGGTGTGGCCACCGCCACCCACCTTCCGCTCAAGGCCACCATTGCAAGAAGATGGCCCTGACGGTGCTACAGCCGCGGAAGAACCTGGAAAGTTCCAGAAGACTCCAGCCCCGGAAACTCGCAGGTGCACACCTCCCCAGCCAGGAGCAGGGAGGCCGCTGGGGGTGCGCTGGGCAGTGTGCCCCCGCCCCCGCCCGGCTTCCTGTCGGGCACCACGGACCACCCCGAAGGGCAGGACAAGCCCTGTCTTCAGCCCCCGGAAACGAAGGACCCACATGCGGACGGGATTCCGGGTCCAGGCGTTCCTTGGCCCAGGTTCGCATCTCGGCACCGGCCGAGTCCACCAGTGCTGAGCGGCAGACCCCGCTGCCCCTGGCCGCCGTGCCCAGCGTGGCGCCCCTCCTGGGAACTGGGGCGGAGCCGGGGGGAGGGGCGAAATCCGTGCAAGGGGCCCCGGGCAGGGGGCGTCCGGGGTGACCCCACGAGGACGGGGCTGCCTGGGAGAGGCCTGCAGGGGTGGGGCATTGAGGAGGCGCTGGGCCTGACCCCGGGGAGCTGGGGTGCGCGCAGTCAGGCCGAGCGCCTGCGGTGGAGGGGGCACCCACGGGGGCGCCCACCCTCTCCACAGCCTGAGTCCCGCGGACCCGCCTCGGCGCCCCCACAGAGGGCGGGAGCCCCCCCAACACCGGAGAAGCCGGCAGAGCCCCGGGAACCCCAGGCTAGGGCAGGCGCACCTGCTAGGCGCCGTCTTCCGCTGCTGGGGGGTTTGGAGGGGACCTCTGACATTTTTCTATGGGGGAGGGACTTCGCTGCGCATGCGTACAGCAAAGGGCCTGGGTGTAGGGGCGGGGTAGCACCCGTGGGGCTGCGCGGATGGCGCGTGCGTGGGCGGGGGCGCGGCGCCGACAGCACGCACCTGGGGTTGTGGCGGCTTTGGTTGGGGCCACGTGGGCAGAGGGCGGGGCCCACGTGGTTGGCGGGGCCCACGTGGCGGGGGGGGCCCACGTGGCGGGGGGGCCCACGTGGCGGGGGGGGCCACGTGGTGGGCGGGGCCCACGTGGTGGGCGGGGCCCTGGCCCACGTGGTGGGCGGGGCCCACGTGCCGGGGCGGGGCCGAGCAGCGGCTGGGGTCGCATTCCCTGTTTTCTCGCTCTTTCTGCGCCGAGGGCTCATGGCGTCTTGGAGCGCGGACCCCGAGGCCGGAGCCCCCCGACTGCCCGTCTTCAGAGGGAGCAGGTGAAGACCGGGAGGGGTCAGGCCTCGGGCTCTGCCCAGCGGTGCCCCGAGCCCGCCCTGACCCGGGCCTGGTCTTCCCCCAGCCCCCCGACGACCGCCCCCGGGCTCCTCCTGGCCGCCTCCGGGGCCCCAGACAGCGGCTCCTCGCCGCCCAGCGTTCCCGCCGGCTCCGTGGGCGCCGCCCCCGGCAGGGCCCCGCCTGCGGCCGGGGGTCCGGGCTCGGGCCTCCCGCGGAACGTTCTCAGCGAGCGGGAGCGCAGGTGCGCGGGCCTGGGGCTCCCGGGGAGGGGCGTGGGGCTGTGTCCCGGGTCCGCGGGGAAGCAGGGAGGTTGTCCGTGGCCCTGCGCATCCCGGGGGCCTGGCCGAGACGCTGGGCCCCTCTCCACCCCGCGCCGGCGGGGTCAGGGCCTGGGAGGGCCCCCGGGCTGCCCCGGGGGTCCGCACAGACCCTGGTGCTGGCGCCGACAGGAAGCGCATCTCCGTGAGCTGTGAGCGCCTGCGGGCGCTGCTGCCGCAGTTCGAGGGCCGGCGCGAGGACATGGCGTCCGTGCTGGAGATGGCCGTGCGGTTCCTGCAGCTGGCGCGGGGCCTGGCGCCCGCCTGGGAGCGGCCTGGCGTGAGTGTGGGGGCGGGGTGGGCTGCCCGCACGTGGGGGTCCGTGCTGCTGCTCCCCTAAATCCTGGCGGTTGGGACCCACGGTCTGCCAGCTGTGGGGAGCGTCAGGGCCCTCGGACCCCTGCCCACCGTGGACCCCCCTCGGGTCCTTTCCCTGCCTGCTGGGGCCTGGGCTGTGCTGTCCTGGGGCGCGGCGCGTGGGTTGGAGCCCCTCTGGTGGTTTGGGGTGCAAGGGGCCCTGGAGCCTCCCTGTCCGCCCGCGTGCCCCCGGGTCCTGGGTGCGGTTGGAGCCCCTCTGGTGGTCGTGGGGTGCAAGGGGCCCTGGAGCCTCCCTGTCCGCCCGCGTGCCCCCCGGGTCCTGGGTGCGGTTGGAGCCCCTCTGGTGGTCGTGGGGTGCAAGGGGCCCTGGAGCCTCCCTGTCCGCCCGCGTGCCCCCCGGGTCCTGGGTGCGGTTGGAGCCCCTCTGGTGGTCGTGGGGTGCAAGGGGCCCTGGAGCCTCCCTGTCCGCCCGCGTGCCCCCGGGTCCTGGGTGCGGTTGGAGCCCCTCTGGTGGTCGTGGGGTGCAAGGGGCCCTGGAGCCTCCCTGTCCGCCCGCGTGCCCCCCGGGTCCTGGGTGCGGTTGGAGCCCCTCTGGTGGTCGTGGGGTGCAAGGGGCCCTGGAGCCTCCCTGTCCGCCCGCGTGCCCCCCGGGTCCTGGGTGCGGTTGGAGCCCCTCTGGTGGTCGTGGGGTGCAAGGGGCCCTGGAGCCTCCCTGTCCGCCTGTGTGCCCCCGGGTCCTGGGTGCGGGGAGGCGCTGCGCTGGCTGCAGCCGCTTTGCTGTCTGTTTGTAGCTTCGCGCTTCCCGCAAGGACGCGTGGGCGGCGTGGCCGCAGAGCCTCCTGCAGCTGGCGCTGGCGGGCCAGGTTCCAGCCGAGGAGCCGGGCGGGACCACGTCAGTATGCCTGGGGCCCGGCCCTCCCCACAGAGGTGCTGGGGTCCCTGGTTCAGGAGTGGGAGGGGGTGGCGCGGTCAGCGGACTCAGGTGTGGGAGCCCGGCTGTTGCCCGCGGGCGGTGCCCCTCCCTGGCCGATGGCCTTTGGGCTCCTGTGTGGGGTGACGGGTAGCCAGCTAGGGGCCTGGTGTGCATGAGCAGACAGCTGAGGCTCTGCGGAAAGATCTGGAACTGGGCGGGGGGTGGGCAGGAAGTCTCTGAGCTCAGTAGCCCCGGGAGGCGTCCCGGAGCCCGGCTGTCTGCTCCCGGGGGTGGGTGGGGGTGCAGCCCCTGGAGTCCTTGTCCTCGTGCCCTGTGCGACCCCGGGGGGCAGCGGCACCCTGGGAAGCCCGGGCTCGGGCCAGGTCTGTGCCCGGCCTGCGGGCTCCGAGCGGGCCGCTCTCCCTGTGCTCACGTCCAGGCCACAGGAGCTCCTTAGCTGCGCAGTCCTGGGCGTGGAGGAGAGCAGAGCCCCGGCCGGGCCGTCTGGGCTGCTGGACAGGCTGTCCCCCGTCCCTGGTGAGCGCTGGCCGGGCAGGGCCTGTGTGTGAGGAGCTGGGGATCTCTGGAGTGGAGGGGGGGGGTGCCGGGAGGCAGGGGGAGGCCCCTGCGGCGTTGGTCAGGGAGGGGCCTGCCCTCAGCTTGCTGCCTCTGGCTCCTCCCTGCCTGCCCCTGCCCCAGAGGACGGAGGGTCTGAGCTGGCCACGGCCCTGACGCTCTGGGCGCCCCAGGCCGCCTCCCCCCAGCCTCTGGGTCTGGGGACACAGAGAGGCCCTGCTGGTCCTGCCCTGCCCATCCGTGGCGCGGTCGGAGGTCGGGTGCCTCTGTCCGCCCTGCTTGTGTTGGCTGTCTGGGGTGAGGCGGGGTCCCCTCCCCCGCTCTGGCCTCTGGCTGAGCTCTGGCTGATCTGTGGGAGCTGCGCGGCCCCCCCCAGCACCCTCATGGTCACACCCCCGGGTGAGGCAGGGCTGTGTCTGTCCCTCCCCTGGGGCAGGGCACACGGGCCGGGGGCAGGGACCTCCCACTGGTGGAGCCCCCTGGTTGACCTGAGGCTCAGTCCACGCCGCCTGCAGCGCTGCTCGCCTGTCTCTGGGCTGCCTCCGTGTGTGTTGGGGTGCGGGGAGGTGCTGGGCCGGCTGGTCCCCCCAGGGGCGGGGCAGGGGGAGTGACCCGCCCTTGTCTCTCAGAGCCTCCCAGCGCCGTGCCCAGGCCTCCGGGCCGGAACCTCTCCAAGCCCCCGAGGCTGCCCGCTTTCTGGCCGCACGGCCTGGGGCAGCTGAGCGAGGAGGCCCCCGGCGGGCTGGGCCGGGGCGGGCCGCTGGCCAGGGGCTCTGCGTCTCCAGGCGGGCCGGCCGAGGTGGCCCTGGTGCCCGTGCCAGGCGTGAGGTGAGTGCCCTCGGCGTGCACGTGTGTGTGCGAGCATGCGTGCCTGCGAGCGTGAGCCCTCGCGTGCCTTCTGCCAGCCCAGGCCCTGCCTTGCTCGTCCCCTGGAAACCCCCCAGGGTCGGCTGTGGCGGCCGGGCGCGGCGGGCTCGCCGTGAGCGGGTGTGTGTTTTCTGATTGTTGTTTCGGCTGATGGTGGAAGGAGCTGGTGTTGGCTGAGCGCCCAGCCGGGGCATGGGCCGCTCGGCTGGAGAGGCCCAGTGGGGACCCCGCAGGCCGGGCAGCAGCCCTCGCCTGTGCTTGGGGTTCAGGGCCTGGGCCTGCACTAGGCTGTTCCCCGCGGCTGCAGTGGGCGTGAGCAAACCGTGAAGGGAGGGGGTACCCTGGCTCACTGGTGCATGGGTGGAGGGTGGAGGGCTCGCGCCTGGCGACAGCCGCCTGCTGGCCGGGGCACCCTGAGCCACACCTGCCTGGAAGCCCTCACAGCCCTGGGGGACACCCAGGTGAAGACCTGGCCCTGCCTCTGAGCGCCGAAGTCTGCCCACATTTCGTGTGCCACAGCCGGGACACAGCCTCCCCCCACCCCCCGTGGGGCCCGAGTCTCCCCTGGAGCCTCTGGGGCCTGGGTCTGCCCCGGCCACTCGGGCCGTCTTGCCTGCAGGTGTGGGCCGGGACCTGACGCGGAGGAGGGGTTCCTGCTGACCGCCAGTCCTGACTGGTGGCTGGGTGAGTGGCGCGCGGGGTCCGGGCCCCTGCACCGGCTTCAGGGGCGGGGGAGCAGTGCCCAGGCCCAGCTTGCTGTCTGACCAGGGTCCCGGGCCCATCCTCCAGCCCTGTGTGCCCGTGGGTGGTGGCTGGAAGGGGGAAGAACGTGTGGGGGCCCTGTGAGGACACGGGCAGGTGACGGGTGGGGTCTGAGCCAGCGGCAGGTGCACCTGGCCTGCTCTGCTCACTGCCGGGTTTGCTTCCAGGGCCCTTAGAGACCAGAGGAGGCGGAGCCGCCAGGAGCAGCCCGTTGGACGGGGCGGAGCCGGGCTTCCTCGGGGACCCTGAGCCTGGCCCCCAGGAGCCCCAAGATGTCCCCCTGGAGCTGTGGGGCTCAGAGCCAGGCTGCTCGGGCCTGGCCTTGAGGGAGGAGGTGGACAGCATCTTCCCGGATTTCCTGGCCTGCTAGCCGCCCGGGCACCTGCGGCGGCTCCGCCCCGGGATTTGGGTCCCAGCTGTGTGGGGCAAGCTGGCGGAAGCTGCGTATTAAAGAGGGGAGTGGGTTCCCGAAGGAAGCGTTGCCTCCCAGGCTGTGGTCTGCGCCCCCCGCACCCACACAGGTGGCCGCTGCGCCTGTGTCCTCTGCTGTCCTGGGTCCCTAAGTGGCCCAGCCCGGCGTGGGGTGGGAGGCTCTGGGCCCCTCCCCAGGGAGCAGCCCCAGGGTCCGGTCTTCAGGGTGGCCTCCTACGGGCTGTCTGGCTGCTCTTGGGGTCTCCGTGAGCTTCCAGCTTGGACCCATGTGGGGGTCTGGCCTCCCAGTGCAGGCTGCCAGGGGGAGAGGGCTGGTCCCCGGTGCTCGTGGGGCCAGGGGCACGCTGGGCAGAGACCTGTGCCTCGGGGCTCTGAGCTGCTGTGAGAGTGGACCAAGCCCCCGGGGTCCGGGCCCCCCCACCTCCCAGCCATGGTGAAGGTGGGCCAGGGGCTTCTCCGTGCTGTGCTGGCTGGAGGCAGCTCCGGGCCCCCTCCCCAGGTCCTGAGTCGGAGCCCCCGGCTCTGCCAGCGGCGTTAGCTGCTTCTCGGGAGTCACTGCAGACCGCACTGTGGAGCTGCCGGCACAGGCGTGAGGGGGCGGGGCTTCCCCCAGGGCCGGGAGGGGGAGGGTCTCGGAGTGGGCTGGAGCACCTGCCCCCGTCGCTGGGGGCCGGCTGTGGGGCCCACCCTCAGGCCCCCCACTCGGGAACTCCGGAGACCCCGCACAGGAGAGTTAGCCCTGAGCCTTCGGCTCCTGGAGCGTGGGCAGGCGCTGTCCACTGCTGGTGTGCCACAAACGTCCTAGGTCCCGAGAACGGGTGGCGGGAGGGTGGCGGCCTGGCCGACCCGGTACTCTGCCTCCGTGTCGGGGGCTGCCTGGGGCCGTGATGTCGGCCGTGGCTCCTGGTGGGCCTCGTGTGCACGCGGGCGTATACACGTGTGTGGGCATGCTGTGCTCTGGGCACAGGCTGTGGCTTTGCCCACCCCCCACCACGTGCCACCCTGGTGCTGACGCCGTCCCTCTGGCCCGTGGGAGGGGCTGAGCACTGCCACGGCGCCGCTGCTGTGAGGGTCAGAGCCTGGGGTCTCCCTGGAGCAGCACTGCCCCATGGCCCCAGGGGCACCCAGTACCCGCTCGGTGGATGTGGCGTCCAGTGGCCTGAAGATGGCGCTCGGGGTTGGGGGGGGTTTGCTTTGGGCTTTTTTTTTTTTTTTTTTAGACAGAGTGGACAGTGAGAGAGAAAGGTCTTCCTTTGCTGTTGGTTCAGCCTCCAATGGCCTCTGCGGCCGGCGCACTGTGCTGGTCCAAAGCCAGGAGCCAGGTGCTTCTCCTGGTCTCCCATGGGGTGCAGGGCCCAAGCACTTGGGCCATCCTCTACTGCCCTCCCGGGCCACAGCAGAGAGCTGGCCTGGAAGAGGAGCAGCAGGGACAGAACCCGGCGCCCCGACCGGGACTAGAACCCGGGGTGCCGGCGCCGCAGGTGGAGGATTAGCCTGTTGAGCCACGGCGCTGGCCAATGGGCTTGTTTTAAGCTTTCTTATTTGAAGGCCGAGTTAGAAGAGGCAGCGTTTCCATCTGGCCTCTCCCTGAGCGGCTGCCGCGGCCAGGGCTGGGCCCGGCTGAGACCCAGGCATCGTCCGGGTCTCGCACGCGGGCCGTCCTTGGCGGCTTTCCCAGGCCGTTAGCAGGGAGCTGGGCCAGCAGTGCAGCGGCCTGTGGTGAGCCGTGTGGTGCCGGGGTTGCCGTGGAGGCCTGGCCGCTGCTCTGCGGGTTTCTCCCATTTTCCGAGCCGGAGGCGGCCCCCGCAGCCTGGGCTGGGACTGCAGCCAGGAGGCGGGGGTTCAGTGCAGGTCTCCCGTGGGTGTGGCAGGGACCGGAACATGTGAGCCGTCACTGCTGCCTCCCGGCGTGTGCGTCAGCCGGGAGCCAAACCCAGTCCTGGTGTGGGGCGTGGGCCTCACTGCCGGCCAAGCACCTGCCGGCTTTGCATTCCTGCGTCCAGGATGTGCGGACCACGGCTCGCCCACGTGAAGCGCACAGATCAGCGGCTTGAGTGGCCACGGCCGCCTCTCCCTGGGCCGGTTCAGGCTTCTGTCCCTTGCCTGTGGTGGGGCCTTGGGTGGTCTCCCGGCTCCATCCCGGGCCTGCCTCCTGGGGGTGCCCTCGATGGCGCCGGTTCCCAGGGTGCAGACTTGGGTCTTTGCTGTCCCCTTGGTATGATGCCCAGCGGTCAGGGCCCAGCGCCCTGCCTCCCCTGAAGTGGCGGCAGAGTGACCGTGACGCTGCTCGGGGTCGTCTCTGCCCCGGGCACTCCGGAGGGCCCTGGGCAGCCAGCTCCGTCCCACGGCCCGAGGGCTCTGCTCTGGAAGGGGCCCTGGCCGAGTCGGGGGCTGGACCCTGAGTTTGTGGAACTGCTCCGTGTGGCTTCCCTGCCCCCCCTGGTTGTCCGGCCTGGAGCCTGGTGGTCTCGGGGTGCCACGTGACTGCGTGGACCGGTCAGGACCAGCTGGGGCCCCTGCGAGCACACCTGTCACCTGGCCCCGTCTCGCCATGACTCCGTGCCCCCCGGGGCGGCGCAGGCGCAGGCGTCAGAACCCGCCTTCCCGTTCAGGCGCACAGTCCGGAAGGGTCCGTGTTGCCCCTTGATGCCGTCTTTCCTCGCTCCCGGTTCCCCCACCCGCGTCCCACACGTGCTCCCCCGCTCACAGACCTGGGCTGAGCCCTCCACCTGCTGCTCTGAGCGTGTGCAGCTGTCCCTGGGGAGGTCGGAGGGCTGGGGTCTCTGGGTTCTGGGTGTTTCTGCTGGGTGAGGGTGGGCTTAACGTAACCGTGGTAACCGCTCGGGGGCTGCGCTCCTGGGATGGGGAAGGAACTGCGACCGGGGCTGAGGGATCGCGGGGCAGACTCTGAGTCTGGGGCTGCCAGAGCTGGTCCTGCCTGCTGGCCAAGAGCCCTGCCGGAGTCCCATGGTGCTGGTGGCCACCGTGGCCAGGCAGGAGAGGACGCCCAGCAGGCCGGGGAAGGTGGGCTCGGAGCGGAGGCCTGGCGCGCCACCTCCCAGGCCGGCAGGTTTCCTTGTCAATCACTCGCCTTTGGACCGTGCGGCTTCTCGGAGCGGCCGCCGGGTGCCCTGCAGGGCAGGATCGGGGCCCGTGTTCTGAAACACCCCCTCCCTGCAGTGTCACTGCGGGTGAGGGGCAGGAGGGGCCGGGGTCCTGGGGGCTTTTACTCCGGATGAGGAGCTTTGGGGGGTCTGTGCCATGCAAGCCTCGTCTCAGGGCCCCGACTCCCCCTCCCCTTGGTGGTGGCTGTGGGGGCGGGGGTCTTCCTGTGCTCCGTGGCTGCTGTGGCCCCCCCTCCCCAGCTGTGGTGCAGGTGGGCAGCCCCTCTGGTACAGGACACCTGCAGCTCCAGGAATGCGTGTGGAGCTAAGAGCAGGTGTGGGGGTGGGGCCTGGGGAGTCCCCGTGGACCCCTTGGCTGCAGGCCTCCCTGCTTGGGGGGGGGGTCACCGACCCCACCCCCGCGCGGGGAAGGTGCCGGGCCTTCCTGCCACCTCGGGGGCAGGCCCGCCCGTTCCTGGGTGTCGTGGCCCTGGCGTTCACCTCCACCCTGAGCTGATTGGAATGCTGGCCTCAGCAGCCGTCACTGGGGAGCTGGACGTGCGGTCCTCCCAGGCCTAGGGTGGCCGCTGTCCCCACGAGAAAGGGAACACAGCCACGGGACGCCGAGGCCGGGGTCCCGTCTGCAAGGCAGGAGCGCAGGGGCTGAGGGACACGGGCCAGGAGGGGCCTGGGCGGGGTCTCCTGGAGCATCCAGGACTTGGGCTCCTGGCCTCTAGAGCACGAGGACGTTTAAAAAGTTCACGAGGAGGCCGGCGCTGTGGCTCACTAGGCTACTCCTCTGCCTGCGTTGCTGGCACTCTGGGTTCTAGTCCCGGCTGCTCCTCTTCCAGGCCAGCTCTCTGCTGTGGCCCGGGAGTGCAGTGCAGGGTGGCCCAGGTCCTTGGGCCCTGCACCCCATGGAGTGGCCACTTGGGGGGGAAACCAGTGAAGGAAGGAAGGCCTTTCTCTCTCTCTCTCTCTCTCTCTCTCTCACTGTCTAACTGCCTGTAAAAATAAAGTTCACAAGGCAATGGAATTAAAGGTTTATTTTGGCGCACAGTGTTGACGTCCGCAGGTGGCTTGCTCCCACTGCACCTGCTCCCGGCCTTCCCGAAGCCGCTCATCTGTGGTCGCCGTGGGCCCTGGGGGCCCACACGCGGGGCGGCCTCGCAGGGGTCCCTTCCCGCGTCCAGGTGTGGGATCGGCTGGGCTCGCTCTTGGTCACACGAGGGGGCGATGGCGGAGCCTCTGGAAACCTCGAGTTGGGGTCTCCACGACCCCGGCTGTGTGGCCTCAGGCCCTGCTAGCCAGGGGGCCGTTGGCTCGGCTCTGCTCACCACAGGGAGGGTGGCGGTGTTGGGGTCACCTCCGCGTCCCCGGGGCCCGCTGGGCCTCCGTTGTCCCCCTCCACATCCTGGGTGTGGGTCAGCTGCCCCTGCCCCGAGCTCTGGCCCTGGTGTGCGGCCTCCCCGTCAGCCGGGCGTGCGGGCCCCACGGCCCCACGGCTGCCGACGGCAACGCCGTTCCCACACACGGGTCTCTGAGCCGCTGCTTCTCTGGAAAGGAAGCTGGCTCCGGGGCGGCCTCCTGGAACAGGCCGTGGGAAGTGGGCCAGCACCTTGAAGGCCGGGGCGGAGTCCTGGTCCCAGGAAGCCCTGGGCGCCTCGGGTGCTTTGGGTCCCCTGTGTGGGGTTTGCCTCTTTCCCCCGGCCAAGCGCGTCCACCTGCTCAGGTGACAGGCACCAGGGCAGGGGACGGAAAGTGCTGGGCAGGCTGGTAGCTGGTGCGGCCCCAGGCCCAGCTGTGCGTAGCCAGGAGGACAGTCGGGGCTGGCCGCACCTGTGGCGGGTGGTGGTCAGCTGGGACCCCCGGGCTGCCTGGTGTGCAGGGCTTCTCCTGCCTGACTGTGAGTCGGCTCAGGTGCTGTGCACCTGCTTGCCACGCTTCCGCGGGGCTTCGATTCCGCGTGGCTGGAGCAGACGCGCGTGGGGACTGTGGCCACCTCACTCCCCGGACGTGGAGATGGCAAGCCTGCCCGGCACCCCTGCCCACCCAGGAGGGACGCACGTCCGCCCTCGGGACGCCCCAGCCTGGCCCCCTCGCCACCTGCTCTGCCACCCTGACGCTGCCCTGGCCCCTGGCCTGCTTCTCAGCGTTCTGTGGATGGTGTCCCACATGGCATGCTCTTTCCTGTCTTCCTCATGGGGGCAGAGCCCAGGACAGCGGGGGCACCAGGAGCTGGCGGGCTGGGGAGGCCCCCACGTGGCCCTGCCCCCAGGATCCAGCCCAGAGGCTCCGACTTGCGGCCTCCAGGGGCTGCCACTCGGAGGCCTCGGCAGTGCCGGGATGGGCAGGTGCGAGTTCACTGCCCTCGTGTGTGTGTGTGTGTGGTGTCTGGGGGGCCTGTGTCTGTGTGTGTCTGTCTGTCTCTGTGGGCCTGTGTCTGTCCGTGTGTGTGTCTGTCTGTCTCTGGGGGCCTGTGTGTGTCCGTGTGTGTGTGCGTGTGTGTCTGGGGGCCTGTGTCTGTCCGTGTGTGTGTGTGTGTGTCTATCTGTCTGTCTGTCTCTGAGGGCCTGTGTCTGTGTGTGTGTGTCTGTCTCTGTGGGCCTGTGTCTGGCCGTGTGTGTGTGTGTCTGTCTGTGTGTGTGTCTGTCTGTCTGTCTCTGTGGGCCTGTCTCTGTGTGTGTGTGTCTGTCTGTCTCTGTGGGCCTGTGTCTGTCCGTGTGTGTGTGTTGTGTCTGTCTGTCTGTCTCTGTGGGCCTGTGTCTGTCCGTGTGTGTGCGTGTCTGTCTGTCTGTCTCTGGGGGTCTGTGTCTGTCCGTATGTGTGTGTGTCTGTGTGTCTGTCTCTGAGGGCTGTGTCCGTGTGTGTGTCTGTCTCTGAGGGCCTCTGTCTGTCTCTGTGTGTGTGTCTGTCTGTCTGTCTCTGAGGGCCTGTGTGTGTGTGTGTGTCTGTCTCTGAGGGCCTGTGTCTGTCCGTGTGTGTGTGCGTGTCTGTCTGTCTGTCTCTGGGGGTCTGTGTCTGTCCGTATGTGTGTGTGTCTGTGTGTCTGTCTCTGAGGGCTGTGTCCGTGTGTGTGTCTGTCTGTCTGTCTCTGAGGGCCTGTGTGTGTGTGTCTGTCTGTCTGTCTCTGAGGGCCTGTGTCTGTGTGTGTGTGTGTCTGTCTCTGTGGGCCTGTGTCTGTCCGTTGTGTGTGTGTGTGTCTGTCTGTGTGTGTGTGTCTGTCTCTGAGGGCCTGTGTCTGGCCCGTGTGTGTGTGTGTGTCTGTCTGTCTGTCTGTGTTGACGGCTGTCAACAGGACAACAGGAGCCCAGTGAGACCCGGGTGCCGCTGGAGCCTCAGCCGCTGTTCAGCCGCGGATGCCTTTTCTGGGTGGGGTCCTTCTGTCCCTGCAGGTGCAGGGCCCGGACTGGTGCACACGGCTGTCTGAACGGGGACGAGTGGAGCCGTGTGCTCGTGGCTGGGGCCTGTGGCGTGCACAGCACAGAGCGGCTGCTGAGACAAAGCCCTTTATTGCACGAGGACGCTACAGCAGTGCCCCTCGGGGTGGGCAGGCGGGGGGCAGCCCAGGGGGGCACCCAGGAGGGTGTCGGGGGCTCCCTTGCGGGCCTGCACAGGGTGAGGGCTGAGCAGAGGGCGTCGGTAGCTGACCACGGTCCTCAGTTCCCTGTGAGCGAGCAGGACAGAGCGCGTCAGGGGGGCCCTGTCCCAGCCGGGCAGGCGGGTGTGGGGGAGGCGCACCCACCTGTCGCAGGTGTTTCGGTCCTGAGCTCCTGGCAGCGATCTGCGGGGACAGCGGCCTGGGTCAGCACGCGGCCCGGCCCGCCGCTCTGCCCCGGGCTGGCCGTCGCGCTGAGGCTGGGCTGGGCCTTACCCTTGTGGTCCAGGAGCAGGATCTGCTCTCTGCTCAGGCCCAGCTCCTCACAGATGCTCTCAAACCTGGCCCGGATCCTGTCCTGGGTGACGGGCTCCCGGACTGCGGGCACAGGCCAGGGGCTGTCGGGGGCAGCGCTGGGGGCCGGGGGGTGCGGGGCGGGCGGGGGCAGGGGCCGGGCAGCGCTGGGGGCCGGGGGTGCGGGCGGCGGGGGCAGGGCCGGGCAGCGCTGGGGGCCGGGGGGTGCGGGCGGCGGGGCAGGGCCGGGCAGCGCTGGGGGCCGGGGGGTGCGGGCGGCGGGGCAGGGCCGGGCAGCGCTGGGGGCCGGGGGTGCGGGGCGGCGGGGCAGGGGCTCGGGCAGCGCTGGGGGCCGGGGGTGCGGGCGGCGGGGCAGGGCCGGGCAGCGCTGGGGGGCCGGGGGTGGCGGCGGGCGGCGGGGCAGGGCCGGGCAGCGCTGGGGGGCCGGGGGGGTGCGGGGCGGCGGGGCAGGGCCGGGCAGCGCTGGGGGCCGGGGGTGTGCGGGGCGGGGGGGCGGGCAGGGCCGGGCAGCGCTGGGGGCCGGGGGTGCGGGCGGCGGGGCAGGGCCGGGCAGCGCTGGGGGGGACAGGGGGTGCGGGCGGCGGGGCAGGGCCGGCCGGGCAGCGCTGGGGGCCGGGGGTGCGGGCGCGGCGGGGGCAGGGCCGGGCAGCGCTGGGGGGCCGGGGGTGCGGGCGGCGGGGCAGCAGTGGGGGCCGGGGGGTGCGGGCGGCGGGGGCAGGGCCGGGCAGCGCTGGGGGGGCCGGGGGTGCGGGCGGCGGGGCAGGGCCGGGCAGCGCTGGGGGCCGGGGGTGCGGGCGGCGGGGGCAGCAGTGGGGGCCGGGGGTGCGGGGCGGCGGGGCAGGGCCGGGCAGCGCTGGGGGGCCGGGGGGTGCGGGCGGCGGGGCAGGGCCGGGCAGCGCTGGGGGGCCGGGGGTGCGGGCGGCGGGGCAGGGCCGGGCAGCGCTGGGGGGCCGGGGGGTGCGGGCGGCGGGGCAGGGCCGGGCAGCGCTGGGGGGGCCGGGGGTGCGGGCGGCGGGGCAGGGCCGGGCAGCGCTGGGGGCCGGGGGTGCGGGCGGCGGGGCAGGGCCGGGCAGCAGGTCTCTGCCTGAGCCTGACTTGTCAGAGGCCCTGGGGTGCAGACACTGGGACCAGGGGCCGTCCTGGGGGACCGAGGGGGAGCCGAGCATCTTGGCCGGTGTTCCATGTGCTCTGGGGCTGGGAGCAGCTCCTTCTGCCCTGGGATGCAGGGGTCAGGAGGGGGGGCAGGGGAGGACTGACAGGGCTGGGGGCCGCAGAGGGGCCTGGGGGGTCGGACTGAGCTGGTGAGGGCAGCCGTGTGCACGGTGAGTGTGAACAGTGCGTGCACGGCATGGAGAGTTGTGAATGTGTGAGGTGGGCGTGCACAGGCGAAGGAGGGCGGGGGTGTGCGAGGTGGGTGTGTGAGGTGGGTGTGCACCAGTGGGTGTGCACAGGTGGGCATGCACAGGTGGGCGTTGTGAGGTGGGTGTGTGCCAGTGGGTGTGCACAGGTGAGGGAGGGCAGGGGGCGTGCACAGGTGGGTGTGTGAGGTGGGTGTGCACAGGTGGGCGTGCACAGGTAAGTGTGCCCAGGTGAGTGCCAGGTGTGTGTGCTCCAGCAGGAGCAGGCAGCAGAGGTGGCAGTGGCTGGGGTGACCAGAAGCTGTCCACATGTTCCCCCCTCTCTGCTTCTGTCCCCGTGAGGGGTCCTAGCATGGGGAGGGGCTCCTGCAGGGCCGGGGGGCCCGGGGGGCCGCGGGGTGGCCGCTCACCTAGCAGCTCAGCCAGCACGCTGGTCTGGCCCTCGTACTCGTTGATCTTATACAGCACCAGGAAGCTGTCGGGCTCCGCCTCCACCACATGCAGCTTGCTGTGTCCGCGAACTGCGGGGGGCAGGGGCAGGATCAGGCCGGGGGCCTCTCCGCCCCTCGGAGCACCTGCCGGCAAGCAGCCTCTCCCCTGAGGGTGGCCGCGGCGCCCTGCCGGGACCAGGGCCAGGACAGAGGGCGCCGCCTGCCTTGTGCGGTGGGCAGCACGCGTCAGCAGCACCCACGGGGCCCTCCCACTCCGGGCAGCACCCACCCACGGGGCCCTCCCACTCCGGGCAGCACCCACCCACGGGGCCCTCCCACTCCGGGCAGCACCCACCCACGGGG
>NW_026909462.1:32500-49345 GCF_033115175.1 Lepus europaeus
GGAGGCCTGGGGCTGGCCAGGTGGTAGGGGGGTCCAGGAGGCCTGGGGCTGGCCAGGTGGGGGGTGAGCCTGGGAGGCCTGGGGCTGGCCAGGTTGGGGGGGGCCCGGAGGCCTGGGGCTGGCCAGGTGAGGAGAGAGCCGGGGAGGCCTGGGGCTGGCCGGGTGGGGGGAGAGCCCAGGAGGCCTGGGGCTGGGGCGGGTGGGGGGGAGCCTGGGAGGCCTGGGGCTGGTGGAGGTTGGGGGGCCCGGGAGGCCTAGGGCTGGTGGTAGGGGGTGCTCAGGTCAGCAGACTTTGCAGGGACCGTGCTGCCCTTCCCCGGGTGAGCCCTCTCAATCCCACTCTGCCACGTGGGTCACCTCCATGGAGCCCTTGCCCGGCCTGGGGCCGCTGGGCGCCTGCTCCCTCCCTGGGGCAGCCCCTCGTCTCCGGGCTCTGACCCCAGACCCAGGAAGGGCAGGACGGAGGGGTCGCCTGCCCCCAGTGGGGCCCTAGGAATGTGTCCTTGGTGTCCTGGGCCCCGAGCTGGGCAGGGGCAGTGGGGGTCTCAACCCTCGAGGGACAAACCTCCCGAGACGGACCGTGGTGAGTGCCTGGCCCCTCGGCACCGGCCAGGCAGCGGGGCGGGTCAGGGCGACTGCGGTCTGAGTGCCCCTGCGTGGCCGCCCCTGGCCCGGGTCTCCGCCAGCCCCGGCTGACGCCCCTCCCCCGCCCCTGTCCCCTCTCCTCCCGTGAACTCAGCCTCTGCCTGCCAAGCGTGCGTCCCTCCCCAACCAGTGTCCAGGCAGAGCCTGGCCCGGGCTGCTGGCAGAGCGAGTCGCGGGACAAAACCCAAGGTTTTGATGGACAAATCCTGGACTCCCCGTCCCAGATCGGAGCATCCTGGCCCTGGCCCTGGCCCAGGGTGGAGATGTCTGCCCGTGGGCTGTTGGCATGTGCCGTGTGCCACGTGTGGTGGAGGACTCCCTGTGGGCTGCCTGGTGTGCAAACCCCACGGTGCCGACTCAACTCGCCCCTCTTCCCACTGATTGACACCTGTCACCGGCATCACCCCTCGGCGCAGGTGCGCTTGCTCTCCACACTTGGTAGGTGTGGCACAGAGGCTGAGCCCGGAGCCAGGGTCAGGGGTCACACAGCTGGAGCACGGTGGCTGGGGACGGAGCCCTCGCTGGCACGCAGAGCACAGAGGAAAAGTACTGGCAGCCCCGGTCCCCACCGGCGTGATCAGCAGGGTGATAGCCGGATGATACCGGATTAAGAGTTGCCGCGAGGAAGGGACAGGTCTGAGCCGCCTGTGAGGGAGAGGTGGGGCCTGGACCCCCCTGGGCCATGCCCTCAGGCCCTGCCCTCCTGCTGGGGGCAGAGCCGCAGTGTCTGGTGTCGAGCCGTGGACAATGAATGGGTGGCAAAGGGGGCGTGTGCACCCGCTGGGGAGCGGTGGCCAGTGGAGTGCTTCTTTGAACCCAGGACAGCCCCGTCTGGGGCTCCGCACCCAGGACAGCCCCGTCTGGGGCTCCGCACCCCAGGCTCCGCACCCAGGACAGCCCCGTCTGGGGCTCCGCACCCCAGGCTCCGCACCCAGGACAGCCCCGTCTGGGGCTCCGCACCCCAGGCTCCGCACCCAGGACAGCCCCGTCTGGGGCTCCGCACCCCAGGCTCCGCACCCAGGACAGCCCCGTCTGGGGCTCCGCACCCCAGGCTCTGCACCCAGGACAGCCCCGTCTCGGGCTCTGCACCTCCCACCTCGGGAGACAGGGAGGGGGAGGCTCGGGCTCCAGCCCAGCAAGCGTGGTGACAAACGCAGCACAGACGTCACTCCAGATGCCGGCTTTCCACGCCAGGAGGCCGCAGCTGTGTGGGCAGCTTCCTGCGTGTCCCCTGCTGTGGCTCGGCAGGCTGGCACAGGGTGCAGACAGGAAGCTGGGAGGCTGGCGGGCTGGGGGGGGGGGCTGAGACCCCCAGTCTGTGCCATGAGTCTAACCCCTGGTGTGTGCCGTGACCCCTGGTCTGTGCTGAGACCCCGTCTATGCCGTGACCTTGACCCCTGGTGTGTGCTGTGACCCTGACCCCCCCAGGGAGCTGCCCTGTGCTGCTGTCGGGCACCCGTGGAGGCGGCACCGTGCTCTCCAGGCTCTGGGCGAGGGCTGACAGCCTGAACCCCGGCACCCCAGGAGCAGGAACTGGAGCACCCACCCCAGGACTGGGGCACCCACCCCAGGACTGGGGCACCCACCCCAGGACTGGAGCACCCACCCCAGGACTAGGAGCACCCACCCCAGGACTGGGGCACCCACCCCAGGTCTAGGAGCACCCACCCCAGGACTGGGGCACCCACCCCAGGACTGGAGCACCCACCCCAGGACTGGGGCACCCACCCCAGGGATTTGGGCACCCACCCCAGGACTGGGGCACCCACCCCAGGGGCTGGGGGCTGTGCTCACAGCTGTGCCTCCATCCTACCAGGGCCGCCCAGCCCGCAGCCCTGTGTGGGGGTCTCAGGCTGCACAAGGTGCTGCCCCGTGAGGAGGGGTCGGGCTGGCTGCTCCCCAGGCTGGGGGTGCTGAGGGCCTGGGAGCCCCCCCTGCCCTCTCAGGCGACCCCCAGCCCGGCCACCCCAGTGCGCAGAGCGCATGCCAGCAAGTGTGGGCCCTGGCATGGGTGGGGGCGGCGGAGTCGGGGTTCCCTGGGTCCAAGTCAGCGGCCAGGGCGAGGCTAGGCCGGGGGCAGCCGGGGCGGCGGCCAGCGTCTTTCCGGACTCTCTCTCAATATTCTGTTTCTAAGATTGATTTATTTGAAAGTCAGCATGACACAGAGAGGAGAGCAAAGGACAGAGAGCGTGAGAGAATTTTCCACCTGCTGGTTCACTCCCCAGTGCCCACAGCAGCCGGAGCTGGCCACGCCCACGCCGGAGCCCACATGGGTGCTGGGGCTCAAGCACTTGGGCCGTCCTCTGTGCCTTCCAGGGCACGCCAGCTGGGAGCTGGACCGGAAGTGGGGCAGCCAGGGTCTAACCCACTGTGCCACGGCGCCCACCTGGCTATCCTGCCCACGAGCAGCTGTGAGGGACAGCAGAGGGTGACCGCGGCCCCGGGCGGAAGCCGCCTCTCTGGGACGGAGGTGCACCGGTGCCACAGCTGCCCTGCGCTGGACTCTCCGCCTCACCTGCACCAAGGGGTGTGCGCTGGCATGTGAGTTCGTGTGTGTGAGCACGCGTGAGCATGCATGTGTGAGTGCTGCGTGCATGTGAGCATGTGTGTGTTGTGTACACGTGTGAGCGTGTGTGTGCCTGTGTGAGTGCCTCCAGTTCCGTGTGTTCCTGTCACACATGCAGGGCCGTGACCCACCGCAGTCCAGACCCCGAACGTCCATCCCCGCACCACAGGACCCTCCTGTCGCTGCCCTGGACCTCATCGCTGGCTGTGCGCCATGTCTGCCGCTGTGTCCGGGAGCATGACAAGGGGGTCATGGCACAGACGGGGGTTAGGGTCACGGCACAGACCGGGGGTTAGGGTCACGGCACACACCAGGGGTCAAGGTCACGGCATAGACGGGGTCTCAGCACAGACCAGGGGTCACGGCACACACCAGGGGTTAGACTCATGGCACAGACTGGGGGTCTCAGCACACACCAGGGGTCAGGGTCATGGCACACACCAGGGGTCAGGGTCATGGCACAGACCGGAGGTCATGGCATACACCAGGGGTCAAGGTCACGGCACACACCAGGGGTCAGGGTCACAGCACACACCAGGGGTCAGGGTCACGGCACAGACCGGAGGTCATGGCATACACCAGGGGTCAAGGTCACGGCACACACCAGGGGTCAGGGTCACGGCACACACCAGGGGTCAAGGTCACGGCACACACCAGGGGTCAGGGTCATGGCACACACCAGGGGTTAGGGTCATGGCACAGACCGGAGGTCATGGCATACACCAGGGGTCAAGGTCACGGCACACACCAGGGGTCAAGGTCACAGCACACACCAGGGGTTAGGGTCATGGCACAGACCGGAGGTCATGGCATACACCAGGGTCAAGGTCACGGCATAGACTGGGGGTCTCAGCAGAGACCAGGGGTCACGGCACACACCAGGGGTCAGGGTCACGGCACACACCAGGGGTCAGGGTCACAGCACAGACCAGGGATCAGCTTTTGCCCTCTGTATCATCCCGAAACCCCTTCGTGTGGCGTTCCCAACACACATGACTGTGGCTTGTTCAGCTGCTCATGTGGCGGCCACGGCCATGTTGCCTTTGGTGGTCTCGGGCAGAGCTGCTGTCCACTGCGCGGGGCTTTCCTTGATAACCACCAGTCACCACCTTCGACCCCCAGGGCCCGTGGGGTGCGGGAGCTCCCCGGGGCTCAGCTTTCTACCCTCTCCTGGCCCGGCCCGCCCAGCCCCCACCCGGCAGCCCCGTCCTCTCCCCGGTGTCTGCAGGGGAAGGGGCTGGAGCCTGGAGGGCGGCCCTGGCACCCGGCACAGGGGGACCCCACTTAGACATGGGGTCTCTGCAGAGGGGAGGCGCTGGGGGCGCCCGAGGTCTCGGCAGCTGGAAGAGGCAGAAGGGTCCTCCCTGGAGGAGGGGCGGGCGAGCGGCCCTGGCCGACCTGGGCTCCGGGCTGCAAGAGAACAAAGCCGTGCTGTCCAGGCCACACCACAGCCTGGACACCCGCAGGGCTGACCGCCCCCGCCTGGATGCCCGCAGAGCTGACCGCCCCCCGCCTGGACGCCTGCAGGGCTGACCGCCCCCCACCTGGACGCCCGCAGGCCTGACCGCCCCCCGCCTGGACGCCTGCAGGGCTGACCGCTCCCCACCTGGACGCCCCCAGGGCTGACCGCCCCCTGCCTGGACGCCCGCAGGGCTGACCGCTCCCCACCTGGACGCCCCCAGGCCTGACCGCCCCCCGCCTGGACACCCACAGAGCTGACCACCCCCTGCAGTGGACCCCGGTGGACCCATTTGCACCAAGCGCTTTCTTCCTGCTACCCCTGTAGCAGATGAGAGGGAGGGGCTTCGAGAAGGGTCCTCAGGGCCTTCGGCAGGGACAGGGCCTCGTAGCCTCAGCTGTCCCCACGTAGCCTGGTTTCCCCCAGCACCGCCCAGCCCAGCTAAAGGAAGCCCTTGTACCAGGTCGGCGGCCGGCCGGCTCCTCTACCGATTGTAGAAGCATCGATCTAGGGAGGCAGGAGGGCTTCAGATGGGGCCTGGGGGGTCTCCTGGCCCTGGACCCCTGCTGTCCTCCCCAGACCCAGGCCCCCTGCCGTCCCCTCCAGCCCCCGGCTCCATGGCTGTGAGCCCCACCTTGGCTGGTCAGGTGGATGATGGCCCGGGAGCTCAGCCCGTACCTCCTGCAGGCTTGTTCAAACCTGTTCAGGAAGGCGGGGCTCATCTCTGGGTTGCGCCCTGGGGACAGAGGAGGGGCCACGTGGAGCCGCGCCGCAGCCCCCAGCGCACCCTGTGGGTGGGGGGCCGAGCACCCACCGTAGAGCGCCAGCACCTGGGTCTGCCTCTCGGCCCGGGTGTTGTGCAGGTAGAAGATGATGAACAGCCTGTAGTCCGTCTCCACCACCTGCAGCTTGTTTTGGCCCTGGTCTGGGTGCAGATCCGGCTCAGCCAGGGCCTGGAGACCTCCAAGGCGGCATCGCCCCCACCCTGCCCCCATCCAGAGTCCCCATGGCCCCTCCCTGGCCCCTCCCATCCCAGCTCCCCTCGTGGGGTTGGTGCTAGGCTGGGGCCTCTTGCTTCAGGGTTAAGGGGCCAGGGGGTCCCTAAAATCACCAGAAAGTGACTGGGCTGCCGGTGGGGTGGGTGGGGGGTACCAGAGCCGCAGCCGGAGCCGGCTCCACTCACAGGCGATGGAGAACTCGCCGTTCTTCTCGGTTCTCTCGAAGACCACGGCCACGATCACGCACTCGCCCTGCACCCTGGGAGCAGCATGGGGTGGGCTCGGGCACAGCTCAGCCAAGGGGTCGGAAAGCCACCAGCCCCCCTCGTGTGCACCGGCGGCCCTGGGGAGGGGCCGTCTGTGGGGGTGTCTATGGGGGATTCTGGGGAGGGTCTGTGGTGGGTTCTGTGGGGAGGGTCTCAGGGGGCATCTGTGCAGGGGGTACGTTTGTGGGGGGGCCTGTGGGGGGCCGCTGTGCAGGGGTGTGTCTGTGGAGGGTTATGGGGGAGGATCTGTGAGGGTCTGTGTGGGTCCATGGGGGTCCATGGGGGTCCGTGTGGGTCTGTGTGGGTCTGTGTGGGTCCGTGTGGGTCTGTGTGGGTCTGTGTGGGTCTGTGTGGGTCTGTGGGGTTCTGTGTGGTCTGTGGGGGTCTGTGTGGGTCTGTGGGGGTCCATGGGGGTCCGTGTGGGTCTGTGTGGTTCCGTGTGGGTCCGTGTGGGTCTGTGGGGGTCTGTGTGGGTCTGTGTGGGTCCGTGTGGGTCTGTGTGGGTCTGTGTGGGTCTGTGGGGTTCTGTGTGGTCTGTGGGGGTCTGTGTGGGTCTGTGGGGGTCCATGGGGGTCCGTGTGGGTCTGTGTGGTTCCGTGTGGGTCCGTGTGGGTCTGTGGGGGTCTGTGGGGGTCCGTGTGGGTCTGTGTGGGTCCGTGTGGGTCTGTGGGGGTCCGTGTGGGTCTGTGTGGGTCCGTGTGGGTCTGTGGGGGTCCATGTGGGTCTGTGTGGGTCCGTGGGGGTCCGTGGGGGTCTGTGGGGGTCTGTGTGGGTCCGTGTGGGTCTGTGGGGGTCTGTGTGGGTCTGTGTGGGTCTGTGTGGGTCCGTGGGGGTCCGTGTGGGTCTGTGTGGGTCCGTGGGGGTCCGTGTGGGTCTGTGTGGGTCTGTGGGGGTCTGTGGGGGTCCGTGTGGGTCCGTGTGGGTCCGTGTGGGTCCGTGGGGGTCCGTGGGGGTCTGTGTGGGTCTGTGGGGGTCTGTGTGGGTCTGTGGGGGTCTGTGGGGGTCTGTGGGGGTCTGTGTGGGTCCGTGGGGGTCCGTGGGGGTCTGTGGGGGTCTGTGTGGGTCCGTGTGGGTCCGTGTGGGTCCGTGTGGGTCTGTGGGGGTCTGTGTGGGTCTGTGTGGGTCCGTGTGGGTCTGTGGGGGTCCGTGTGGGTCCGTGTGGGTCCGTGTGGGTCCGTGGGGGTCTGTGTGGGTCCGTGTGGGTCCGTGGGGGTCTGTGTGGGTCTGTGTGGGTCCGTGTGGGTCTGTGGGGGTCTGTGTGGGTCCGTGTGGGTCCGTGTGGGTCTGTGGGGGTCCGTGTGGGTCTGTGTGGGTCTGTGTGGGTCTGTGTGGGTCTGTGTGGGTCTGTGTGGTCTGTGGGGGTCTGTGGGGGTCTGTGTGGGTCCGTGTGGGTCCGTGTGGGTCCGTGTGGGTCTGTGTGGGTCCGTGTGGGTCCGTGTGGGTCTGTGGGGGTCTGTGGGGGTCTGTGTGGGTCTGTGTGGGTCCGTGTGGGTCTGTGTGGGTCTGTGGGGGTCTGTGGGGATCTGTGTGGGTCTGTGTGTGTCCATGGGGGTCTGTGGGGGTCTGTGGGGGTCTGTGTGGTCTGTGGGGGTCTGTGTGGGTCCATGGGGGTCCGTGGGGGTCCGTGGGGGTCCATGGGGTCTGTGTGGGTCTGCAGGGGGTCTGTGTGGGTCTGTGTGGGTCTGTGTGGTCCATGGGGGTCTGTGTGGGTCTGTGTGGGTCTGTGTGGTCCATGGGGGTCTGTGGGGGTCTGTGGGGGTCTGTGTGGTCTGTGTGGGTCTGTGTGGGTCTGTGGGGGTCTGTGTGGGTCTGTGTGTGTCCATGGGGGTCTGTGGGGGTCTGTGGGGGTCTGTGTGGTCTGTGGGGGTCTGTGTGGGTCCATGGGGGTCCGTGGGGGTCCGTGGGGGTCCATGGGGTCTGTGTGGGTCTGCAGGGGGTCTGTGTGGGTCTGTGTGGGTCTGTGTGGTCCATGGGGGTCTGTGTGGGTCTGTGGGGGTCTGTGTGGGTCTGTGTGGTCCATGGGGGTCTGTGGGGGTCTGTGGGGGTCTGTGTGGGTCTGTGTGGTCCATGGGGGTCTGTGTGGGTCTGTGTGGGTCTGTGGGGGTCTGTGTGGGTCTGTGGGGGTCCATGGGGGTCTGTGAGGGTCTGTGGGGGTCTGTGGGGGTCCGTGTGGGTCTGTGGGGGTCTATGTGGGTCTGTGTGGGTCTATGTGGGTCTGTGTGGGTCTGTGGGGGTCTGTGTGGGTCTGTGTGGGTCTGTGGGGGTCCGTGGGGTCTGTGGGGGTCTGTGTGGGTCTGTGGGGGTCTGTGGGGGTCTGTGTGGTCTGTGTGGGTCCATGGGGGTCTGTGTGGGTCTCTGTGGGTCTGTGGGGGTCCATGGGTGTCTGTGGGGGTCTGTGGGGGCAGCTGTAGGCATCTGTGGGGCAGCCGCCCTCGCTCACCTGAAGCGGAAGTTGAACTTGAGGCTGCCGTTGCCCAGGTGCTCGATCCGTCGCACAAACAGGCGCAGGTCCCCGTGCTCCTGCACCCAGGTCAGGTTGTCCGAGGCCATGGAGATGGAGTACCAGGTCCCCGCCACCTGAGGGCCGGCTCCGGTGGGTGGGTGGGGCCCCCGGCACCCACAGCCACCCTCCTGGGCCGGGACCCCTCCCCAGGCTCTGCCCCCTGGGCCGGGACCCCTCCCCAGGCTCTGTCCCCCTGGGCCGGGACCCCTCCCCAGGCTCTGTCCCCTGGGCCGGGACCCCTCCCCAGGCTCTGTCCCCCTGGGCCGGGACCCCTCCCCAGGCTCTGCCCCCCAGGGCCGGGACCCCTCCCCAGGCTCTGTCCCCCAGGGCCGGGACCCCTCCCCAGGCTCTGCCCCCTGGGCCGGGACCCCTCCCCAGGCTCTGTCCCCCAGGGCCGGGACCCCTCCCCAGGCTCTGTCCCCCAGGGCCGGGACCCCCTCCCCAGGCTCTGTCCCCCCAGGGCCCGGGACCCCTCCCCAGGCTCTGTCCCCCCAGGGCCGGGACCCCTCCCCAGGCTCTGCCCCCTGGGCCGGGACCCCCTCCCCAGGCTCTGTCCCCCCTGGCGAGGGAGCAGAGAGGGGCTCGCCTCGTGGCAAAGCTGCCCTGACACGCGGATCAGCGCCCGGAGCCCGCGCTGCCCACCCTGGCCATGTTGTAGTTCCTCTGCACGATGGCCTGTGGGTTCAGGATCTGTGCAGACGTGAAGCTGGGCCCCCAGCCCAGCCCCAGCCCCAGGCCCAGCAGGACCAGCGCCATCCTGTCCCCGGGCATCCCTGCCCGCAGCCGCCCTTATACCCCTGCTCGATGCTCTCCGGCGCCGTGGGCAGCCACCCTGCGGCCATGCGCACATCCTGTGCACCCTGGGAGTGCAGCCAAGGGCCCCCGCAGCCGCCGCCCCCGGCTGCCCACATCCTGTCCGGGAGCCGGCGCGGGGGTTCACCTGCACATCCGGGGAGCTGTGTCAGGACAGGGGGGCCTGTGACCGCCAGGCCTCTGGACCCAAGCCCTCCCCTCAGCAGGCCCTGGGAACTGTGGGTGCCCCCGCCCTCGGCTCCCCAAGGTGGGGTGGACAGTTCTCAGCACCACGTCGGCGTCCGGCCCCCGCCTGGTCTCGGGGCTCCCGTTCGAGGTGTTTGGGACACAAGTCGGGCCTGCAGCTGAGCTGGCCTCCCCGGCTGGGGTGTCCAACCTAATTTGGGGTGAGGGTCTGGGAGCTCGGGAAGCAAACCCAGGGATGCGAGCCAGGGACACAGACGTGGGATCAGTGGACGTGGGCCTGGTCCCTGGCCTATCCGCTTCCTGGCTGAGGACCCTGGTGGGCGGCAGTGGGCAGGGGACTTCCTCAAAGCCGGGGTGGGCCTGGAGGCAGGCGGCTGGGGGTAGGGCCCGTGGGCACCTGTCTGGGCCCCCCCCCCCCGCCCTGCAGCCCCTGGGGCCCCTCTTCACAGCCGAGCTCCGAGCAGCAGGAAGTGGCAGGGTCAGCGGGCAGCTGAGCCCAGGGCTCCACGGGGTCGTCAGCTGGCCCTGCTGTGCGCAGTCCTGGAGCTGAGGTCCCAGTGTAACCGCGGCGCGGCCGGGGCGGCGGGCAAGGTTCTTTCTGGAGCGCAGGGCCGGGGCTCAGCACCAGCCGAGTGGTGGAGCACCTGCTCCCCGCACCACACCGGCAGGATGGGGAGCGGGCGCAGACACGGCTCCTCCCGGCGGCGGCTGAGCAGGCGCACGGGCTCAGAACAGCATGCTGCTGCAGGTCGGTGTGTTGGGGACGAGAGGGTGGTGGCCGGTGTGGCCTGGCCCTCCCCAGCCGGCCTCACCTGCTTCCTCTCGGCCGCATGACCTCCCCCGTGCCCCCCAGAGGAGCTGGGACGGCCCTGGCAGGAAGGGCCGGCCTCCCCTGTCCCGTGGGTCTGTCCTGTCCTGCTCAGACCTGACTGATGTCCACTGAAGGTCACCGGGCAGGACCCACTCTGTCCCCACGTCCCCCGCTCCTGCCGACCCGGGATCCAGTCACCGCTCACCTCCAGCACCGTGGGTCTCTGGCTGGAACGAGAGCTCCCCCTCGGGGCAGAAGCGAGGCAGACCCGTGCAGTGGGTCCGGCGACAGTGACAGCACACGGGCTCTGGGGGCAGGTGGCCACCCCTCTGCCTCTCTGGCCGGAGTCCAGGGTGCCCCTGCCTACCACAGGTCCCTTGGTTTGGGGAACCCTAGAGATGTTCACTTCCTTGTTTAAATCCGCCTCCACCCAGACTGAGGAGTGGGGGCCTGGGCCGGGCCCCCTGAAGTCCACCTGCCCCGTCCAGCTCCCGACGGGTGGCCAGCCTCGGTAAAGTGCCGAGTCAGTGACTGGACGGATGGGGGATGATGGGCATGAGTGGCTGGTGGGAGGGACCAGCCCTGGTGACCCCCTGCTGACCCTCGGCGCCTTGGAGGTGCCCTCCCCGGGGCTCCCCACAGGTCAGGGACGCTTGCTCTCTGCCTTAGTGCACCTGCAGGCCCCGGGCTCCTGGCCGGACCTGTGAGGTGCTGAGGGGGCGGGGCCAGCAGGCGGCAGCGTGGGGCTGCCCTGCGCTCCTCACGGCCCCTGGACGCATGGACCAGGTCGGCGCTGCTGCCTTGCGGCCAGCAGGTGGCGCCAGAGGCCAACACCAGGTCCCAGGACTTCCGCGGGGGAGGGAACCAAGGTTTATTCTGGTACAAAAGGCAACCGACGCCCACGCTGTCCTCCCAGAAGACCTGTTCTGCACAGGGGCGACCCCAGACCAGAGTTAGAAACACGGGCACCTTGAGCCGGCACCAAGCACAAGCACCTTGAGCCGGCACCAAGCACAGGCACCTTTGAGCCGGCACCAAGCACAGGCACCTTGAGCCGGCACCAAGCACAAGCACCTTGAGCCGGCACCAAGCACAGGCACCTTTGAGCCGGCACCAAGCACAGGCACCTTGAGCCGGCACCAAGCACAGGCACCTTGAGCCGGCACCAAGCACAAGCACCTGAGCCGGCACCAAGCACAGGCACCTTGAGCCGGCACCATGCACAGGCACCTTTGAGCCGGCACCAAGCACAGGCACCTTGAGCCGGCACCAAGCACAAGCACCTTGAGCCGGCACCAAGCACAAGCACCTTGAGCCGGCACCAAGCACAGGCACCTTGAGCCGGCACCAAGCACAGGCACCTTTGAGCCGGCACCAAGCACAGGCACCTTTGAGCCGGCACCAAGCACAGGCACCTTTGAGCCGGCACCAAGCACAGGCACCTTGAGCCGGCACCAAGCACAGGCACCTTTGAGCCGGCACCAAGCACAGGCACCTTTGAGCCGGCACCAAGCACAGGCACCTTTGAGCCGGCACCAAGCACAAGCACCTTGAGCCGGCACCAAGCACAGGCACCTTTGAGCCGGCACCAAGCACAGGCACCTTGAGCCGGCACCAAGCACAGGCACCTTGAGCCGGCACCAAGCGACTGGGTGCTGAATGCCACACGTAAAACGAGAGCCCTCGCCCGGCAGGTTCCGCGTGACAGGCCAGTGTTCTCCATTTTTTAAAAAAGCTTTGTCCATTTATTTAAAGAGTCAGAAACACACACACCGGTGTCCATCCACTGGTCCACCTGCTCAGCCCACGGCCCTGACCGGCCGACCGACAGGCCTGCGGTGTCCACGTCGTGTCCACGCCGCCGTCAGTGGGGCCCGGGGGAGGCCAGACGGCGGCAGCTAACGTGGGGGGGGCTGCCCACCGGTGCGGCCTGGGAGAGCCGGGCGGCGCGCGTGGCAGCAGTGAAAACGCAAAGGACCCGGCGGGAAAGGAAAGAGACGGCAGGTCCCAGAGTTCGGAGCAGGGGGGCCGGGTCAGGGAGACGCGGGGGGCCGGGTCAGGGAGACGTGGGGGGGCCGGGTCAGGGAGACGCGGGGGCCGGGTCAGGGAGACGCGGGGGGCCGGGTCAGAGAGACATGGGGGGTGCAGGAGACATGGGGGGGCGGGGTGCAGGAGACGTGGGGGGCCGGGTCAGGGAGACGCGGGGCGGCCGGGTCAGGGAGACGCGGGGGGGGCCGGGTCAGGGAGACGTGGGGGGGCCGGGTCAGGGAGACGCGGGGGGCCGGGTCAGGGAGGCGTGGGGGTGGCCGGGTCAGGGAGACGTGGGGGGGCCGGGTCAGAGACATGGGGGGGCGGGGGTGCAGGAGATGCGGGGGGCCGGGTCAGGGAGACGTGGGGGGTCTGGGTCAGGGAGACGCGGGGGGGCCGGGTCAGGGAGACGCGGGGGGGCCGGGTCAGGGAGACGTGGGGGGGTGCAGGAGACATGGGGGGGCGGGGTGCAGGAGACGCGGGGGGCCGGGTCAGGGAGACGCGGGGGGGCTGGGTCAGGGAGACGCGGGGGGGCCGGGTCAGGGAGACGTGGGGGGGTGCAGGAGACATGGGGGGGCGGGGTGCAGGAGACGTGGGGGGCGGGTCAGGGAGACGCGGGGGCCGGGTCAGGGAGACGTGGGGGGGCCGGGTCAGGGAGACGTGGGGGTGGCCGGGTCAGGGAGACGCGGGGGGGCCAGATCAGGGAGACGCGGGGGGCCGGGTCAGGAGGCGTGGGGGTGGGCCGGGTCAGGGAGACGTGGGGGGGCCGGGTCAGGGAGACGTGGGGGGGCCGGGTCAGGGAGACGTGGGGGTGGCCGGGTCAGGGAGCCATGGGGGGGCCGGGTCAGGGAGCCATGGGGGTTCGGGTCAGGGAGACGTGGGGGGCCGGGTCAGGGAGCCATGGGGGGCCGGGTCAGGGAGACGCGGGGGGGCCGGGTCAGGGAGACATGGGGGGGCAGGGGGCAGGAGACGTGGGGGGGCCGGGTCAGGGAGACGCGGGGGGGCCGGGTCAGGGAGACATGGGGGGGCAGGGGGCAGGAGGACGTGGGGGGGCCGGGTCAGGGAGACGCGGGGGCCGGGTCAGGGAGACGCGGGGGGGGCCGGGTCAGGGAGGCGTGGGGGGGCGGATCAGGGAGGACGCGGGGGCCGGGTCAGGGAGACATGGGGGGGCCAGGTCAGGGAGACGCGGGGGGCCGGGTCAGGGAGACGCGGGGGCCGGGTCAGGGGAGACGCGGGGGTGGCCGGGTCAGGGAGACATGGGGGCCGGGTCAGGGAGACATGGGGGGGCGGGGTGCAGGAGACGGCGGGGGGCCGGGTCAGGAGGACGCGGGGGCCGGGTCAGGGAGGCGTGGGGGGGCGGATCAGGGAGACGCAGGGGCCGGGTCAGGGAGACGCGGGGGGGCCGGGTCAGGGGAGACGCGGCGGCCGGGTCAGGGAGGCGTGGGGGGGGCCGGGTCAGGGAGACGCGGGGGGGGCGGGTCAGAGAGACATGGGGGGGCTGGGTCAGGGAGACGCGGGGGGGCGGGTCAGGGAGACGCGGGGCGGCCGGGTCAGGGAGACGCGGGGGGGCCGGATCAGGGAGACGTGGGGGGGCGGGTCCAGGGAGACGTGGGGGGGCGGATCAGGGAGACGCGGGGGGGCGGGTCAGAGAGGCTCCATCCGCGGGGGCAGGAGCAGCCTCA
The DNA here is from genome assembly GCF_033115175.1 of Lepus europaeus. Classification (NCBI taxonomy): domain Eukaryota; kingdom Metazoa; phylum Chordata; class Mammalia; order Lagomorpha; family Leporidae; genus Lepus; species Lepus europaeus. The sequence goes on from NW_026909462.1 coordinate 46,458, forward strand.
GCCTCTGCTGGAAGCGCTGTGGCAAGAGCGGCTGACTTCTCCCTGCGGGGAGGCCCGCCCCCGTGTGAGCCTGTGTGAGCCTGTGTCCCGTGTGTGCCTGTGTCCCGTGTGTGCCCGTGTGTGCCCCGCGTGTGCCTGTGTGTGCCCGTGTGTGGCCGTGCCCTGTGTGTGGCCGTGCCCTGCGTGTGTCCATGCCCCACGTGAGCCTGTGTCCTGTGTGTGCCTGTGCCCTGCGTGAGCTGGGGCCCCGTGTGAGCCTGTGTCTCGTGTGTGCCCGTGTCCTGCGTGTGCCCGTGCCCTGCGTGAGCTGGGGCCCCGTGTGAGCCGGTGTCCCGTGTGTGCCCGTGTGTGCCTGTGCCCCATGTGTGCCCGTGTGTCCCGTGTGAGCCTGTGTCCCGTGTGTGCCCGTGTCCTGCGTGTGCCCGTGCCCTGCGTGAGCTGGGGCCCCGTGTGAGCCTGTGTCCCCGTGTGTGCCCGTGTCCTGCGTGTGCCTGTGCCCTGCATGAGCTGGGGCCCCATGTGAGCTGGTGTCCCGTGTGTGCCCGTGTGTGCCTGTGCCCCGTGTGTGCCCGTGTGTCCCGTGTGTGCCCGTGCCCCGTGTGTGCCCGTGCCCTGCGTGTGTCCATGCCCCACGTGAGCAGGTTGCCCCATGTGTGCCTGTGCCCTGCGTGAGCTGGGGGCCCCGTGTGAGCCTGTGTCCCGTGTGTGCCCGTGTCCTGCGTGTGCCCCGTGCCCTGCGTGAGCTGGGGCCCCGTGTGAGCCGGTGTCCCGTGTGTGCCCGTGTGTGCCTGTGCCCCGTGTGTGCCCGTGTGTCCCGTGTGAGCCTGTGTCCCGTGTGTGCCCGTGTCCTGCGTGTGCCCCGTGCCCTGCGTGAGCTGGGGCCCCATGTGAGCCTGTGTCCCGTGTGTGCCCGTGTCCTGCGTGTGCCCGTGCCCTGCGTGAGCTGGGGCCCCGTGTGAGCCTGTGTCCCGTGTGTGCCCATGTCCTGCGTGTGCCCGTGCCCTGCGTGAGCTGGGGCCCCGTGTGAGCCTGTGTCCCGTGTGTGGCCCGTGCTCCATGTGTGCCCGTGCCCCGCGTGAACAGGTGCCCCATGTGGAGCCGGTGGTGCCGCATGTGCCCGTGCCCCATGTGTGCCCGTGCTCCGCAGTGAGCAGGTGCCCCATGTGAGCCAGTGTGCCGCATGTGCCCGTGCCCCATGTGTGCCCGTGCTCCGCGTGAGCGGGTGCCCCCATGTGAGCCGGTGTGCCGCATGTGCCCGTGCTCCATGTGTGCCCGTGCCCCGCGTGAACAGGTGCCCCATGTGAGCCGGTGTGCCGCATGTGCCCGTGTGGTGCATCCCGGGCCTGGCAGTGACCCGGGGGCATGTGTGGCCACAGGGCCTGGTTCAGCAGGGTGCTGCCATGGATGTCACGGAGACCTGTGCCACGGTGGAGGGACCACGAGGCCAGTTTGTCCCCGTACCTGGTCCTCAGAGTCGCTGGAGGGGGACCCCACGTTGCTGGGAGGGGGGGGGGCTGCAGCAAGGCCCCGTGAGTCCCCGTGCGCCACAGGGGCCCCTCAGCGCCCCTCCCCAGTGTGAAAAGGCCAAATGTGTTTGTTCTGGCTACAGACAGGGGGTTCGCGGTCTGGGGGTCCTGGACAGAAGCCAGCTCACAGGTGCGCAGGGCCGGGCCAGGGCGGGGGAGCCCAGAGCTGTTTTACGCTGTCGCGGGTGCTGCCCTGGGCCATCCTGCGTCTGGTCGCACACAGAACCTGACGCTCGCATCATCAAAGGGTCTGGCGACATCACCAACGGCAGAATCCTGGCCACAGCCCGGTGGGGACCCCAGGAGAAGACGCAGGCACTGGTCTGTGCGGACGTCGGCCGCCGGCTCTCGGCGCCCCCTACCGCCAGGTGAGGGAACTCTGACGGGCGGCGTTGAGGTCCAGCCTCTGGGGGACCGGACCCTGACCTTGACCTCAGAGGGGCGGACAGAGGCAGCACCAGGCTGCTGGGATGGCCACGGGGACGAAGCCACGCAGGAGGCCACGGGAGAAGCCGGCGGATGTGCCGGCTTACCGGGTGATGGGCGCGTGGAGGGGGTGGGCTTGGAGAGCGAGAACCCCACAGGAGCAGCTGCCCGCGGGCGTTGGGAGGGAGTCGCTGAGCAGTGGAGGGTGGGCCCCCCAGCCCTAACTCGGCCCTGGGTCCCGGTCCTGAGTCCTGCGTGGGGCAGGACCCCCAGTTCCGGGGAGACCTTGCCGCACCCCACTCCCCACTCTGGATGCTCCGGGCAGGGGTTGGGGGCACTCGTCCTGACCCGCAGAGACTTCGCACCCCCCTCCGCGGACCATTCTAGAAGCAAGCCCTCGGGGTTGGTGCCCGTTCCGAGGTGTCTCACTGCGCCCTCCCTCCCCCAGGCGGGATGAATTCTAGGAGGAGGGCGCTGCTGCTGGCGGCTCTGGTCCTCGCGCTGCTGCTGGCCCCAGCGCTGCCGCAGGTAACCGAGCGGATCCAGATCTGGGCGGGGCGCAGGGGTCTCCCCGCCGCGGGGCTGGGCTCCGTCCCACAGCTGGGCCCCAGGTCTGGCCCGCGTGGAGTGAATCGGAGCACACAGTAAGGCTGCGTGGGGGACGCGGGCTGTGCCACCCCCGGCGTAAAGTGGGGCGCGCGGTCTGCGACGCCTCGGGAGCCGGACACCGGCTCAGAGTCGCCACCCTGCACGAGGCTGCCACCCGGGTCCGGGTCCCCGGCTCCCGCTTCCTGCCCGTCCCCTGCTCCCGAGCCTGGAGGAGTGGCGGGTGACGCTCAAGTGCTCGGCCCCCCCACCCACGCAGGAGGCCAGTGGGGTCCCCAGCTCCGGCCCCGCGCCCCGAGGAGCGGGCGGAGGATTTGTCTTTCTGCCATC
>NW_026909463.1:0-49140 GCF_033115175.1 Lepus europaeus
ACCAGCTCCACACATTCGTATTTTCTAGATAGAAAGCTAGAGGAAGTTCGGCAAACAAACATGATATTTCTGTTTGTATAGATGACATTTTATGGACTTGCCTAAAGAAAAGAGTTTGCTTTTCTCCACAACCATTTTTACTGTGATTTTCTCGGTCCATTGCATACAAATTCCACACCGGTTTGTCCAGATATGACTGGATGAAACCGGAAATATCCGGTTGTGTTTTGGCTAACTCAATGCCAGATATTGCTACAGCCTCTGTGTTTTTGTATTCCTGATATTTTCCACGGACTTTATTGTTTTGAATGTTTTTTATCAGGGAACATTTAATTTTGTGCTTGGAATCACTAATTGGTTGCACATGGAGACACCAGCGCTACACATTCGTATTTTCTAGGGAGAAAGCTACTGGGACTGCGGCAAACAAACATGATATATCTGTTTGTATAGATGACATTTCATGCACTTGCCTAACGAAAAGACTTTGCTTTTCTCCAAAACCATTTTTACTGTGATTTTCTCAGTGCATTGCATAGAAATTACACACCACTTTGTCCGGATATGACCTTAATGAAAGTGAAAAAGTATCCGGATTTGTTTTGGCTAACTCAATCCCAGCTATTAATACAGCCTCAGTGTGTGTGTTTTCTGGATATTATCCACGGACTTTATTGTTTTGAATGTTTTTTATCGGAGAACATTTTTTTTAAGCTTGGATACAGTAATTGGTTCCACATGGAGACACCAGCTCTACACATTCGTATTTCTAGGGAGAAAGCTAGAGGAACTGTGAAAAATATTCATGATATTTCTGTTTGTATTGATGACATTTTATGCACTTGCCTAACGAAAAGACTTTGCTCTTCTCCAAAGTCATTTTTACTGTGGTTTTCTCAATCCATTGCATACGAATTCCACACCAGTTTGTCCGGATATGACTGGATGAAACCGGAAATATCCGGTTGTGTTTTGGCTAACTCAATCCCAGATATTGCTACAGCCTCTGTGTTTTTGTATTCCTGATATTATCCACGGACTTTATTGTTTTGAATGTTTTTTATCGGGGAACATTTAATTTTGTGCTTGGAATCGGTAATTGGTTCCACATGGAGACACCAGCACTACACATTCGTATTTTCTAGGGAGAAAGCTAGAGGAACTGTGGCAAACAAACATGATATTTCTGTTTGTATAGATGACATTTTATGCACTTGCCTAACGAAAAGACTTTGCTTTTCTCCAAAACCATTTTACTGTGATTTTCTCGGTCCATTGCATACGAATTCCACACCAGTTTGTCCGGATATGACTGGATGAAACAAGAAATATCCGGTTGTGTTTTGGCTAACTCAATGCCAGATATTGCTACAGCCTCTGTGTTTTTGTATTCCTGATATTTTCCACGGACTTTATTGTTTTGAATGTTTTTTATCAGGGAACATTTAATTTTGTGCTTGGAATCACTAATTGGTTCCACATGGAGACACCAGCGCTACACATTCGTATTTTCTAGGGAGAAAGCTACTGGGACTGCGGCAAACATGATATATGTGTTTGTATAGATGACATTTCATGCACTTGCCTAAGGAAAAGACTTTGCTTTTCTCCAAAACCATTTTTACTGTGATTTTCTCAGTGCATTGCATAGAAATTACACACCACTTTGTCCGGATATGACCTTAATGAAAGTGAAAAAGTATCCGGATTTGTTTTGGCTAACTCAATCCCAGCTATTAATACAGCCTCAGTGTGTGTGTTTTCTGGATATTATCAACGGACTTTATTGTTTTGAATGTTTTTTATCGGAGAACATTTTATTTTAAGCTTGGATACAGTAATTGGTTCCACATGGAGACACCAGCTCTACACATTCGTATTTCTAGTGAGAAAGCTAGAGGAACTGTGACAAATAAACATGATATTTCTGTTTGTATTGATGACATTTTATGCACTTGCCTAACGAAAAGACTTTGCTCTTCTCCAAAGTCATTTTTACTGTGGTTTTCTCAATCCATTGCATACGAATTCCACACCAGTTTGTCCGGATATGATTCGATGAAACAGAAATATGCTGTTGAGTTTTGGCTAACTCAATCCGAAACATTGTGAAAGCCTGTGTGTTTGTGTTTTCTGGATATTATTGATGGACTGTATTGTTTTGAATGATTTTATCAGGCAACATTTAATTTTGCACCTCAGAAACACTAATTGCACTTGCCTAACGAAAAGACTTTGCTTTTCTCCAAAACCATTTCTACTGTGATTCTCTCGGTCCATTGCATACGAATTCCACACCAGTTTGTCCAGATATGACTGGATGAAACCGGAAATATCCGGTTGTGTTTGGCTAACTCAATCCCAGATATTGCTACAGCCTCTGTGTTTTTGTATTCCTGATATTATCCACGGACTTTATTGTTTTGAATGTTTTTTATCGGGGAACATTTAATTTTGTGCTTGGAATCGGTAATTGGTTCCACATGGAGACACCAGCACTACACATTCGTATTTTCTAGGGAGAAAGCTAGAGGAACTGTGGCAAACAAACATGATATTTCTGTTTGTATAGATGACATTTTATGCACTTGCCTAACGAAAAGACTTTGCTTTTCTCCAAAACCATTTTACTGTGATTTTCTCGGTCCATTGCATACGAATTCCACACCAGTTTGTCCGGATATGACTGGATGAAACAAGAAATATCCGGTTGTGTTTTGGCTAACTCAATCCAAAATATTGTGAAAGCCTCTGTGTTTGTGTTTTCTTGATATTATCGATGGACTTTATTGTTTTGAATGTTTTTTATCAGGGAACATTTAATTTTCTACCGTTGAAACACTCATTGGTTCATCAAGGGGACACCAGCTCCACACATTCGTATTTTCTAGATAGAAAGCTAGAGGAAGTTCGGCAAACAAACATGATATTTCTGTTTGTATAGATGACATTTTATGGACTTGCCTAAAGAAAAGAGTTTGCTTTTCTCCACAACCATTTTTACTGTGATTTTCTCGGTCCATTGCATACAAATTCCACACCAGTTTGTCCAGATATGACTGGATGAAACCGGAAATATCCGGTTGTGTTTTGGCTAACTCAATGCCAGATATTGCTACAGCCTCTGTGTTTTTGTATTCCTGATATTTTCCACGGACTTTATTGTTTTGAATGTTTTTTATCAGGGAACATTTAATTTTGTGCTTGGAATCACTAATTGGTTGCACATGGAGACACCAGCGCTACACATTCGTATTTTCTAGGGAGAAAGCTACTGGGACTGCGGCAAACAAACATGATATATCTGTTTGTATAGATGACATTTCATGCACTTGCCTAACGAAAAGACTTTGCTTTTCTCCAAAACCATTTTTACTGTGATTTTCTCACTGCATTGCATAGAAATTACACACCACTTTGTCCGGATATGACCTTAATGAAAGTGAAAAAGTATCGGGATTTGTTTTGGCTAACTCAATCCCAGCTATTAATACAGCCTCAGTGTGTGTGTTTTCTGGATATTATCCACGGACTTTATTGTTTTGAATGTTTTTTATCGGAGAACATTTTTTTTAAGCTTGGATACAGTAATTGGTTCCACATGGAGACACCAGCTCTACACATTCGTATTTCTAGGGAGAAAGCTAGAGGAACTGTGAAAAATATTCATGATATTTCTGTTTGTATTGATGACATTTTATGCACTTGCCTAACGAAAAGACTTTGCTCTTCTCCAAAGTCATTTTTACTGTGGTTTTCTCAATCCATTGCATACGAATTCGACACCAGTTTGTCCGGATATGATTCGATGAAACAGAAATATACTGTTGAGTTTTGGCTAACTCAATCCGAAACATTGTGAAAGCCTGTGTGTTTGTGTTTTCTGGATATTATTGATGGACTGTATTGTTTTGAATGTTTTTATCAGGCAACATTTAATTTTGCACCTCAGAAACACTAATTGCACTTGCCTAACGAAAAGACTTTGCTTTTCTCCAAAACCATTTCTACTGTGATTCTCTCGGTCCATTGCATACGAATTCCACACCAGTTTGTCCAGATATGACTGGATGAAACCGGAAATATCCGGTTGTGTTTTGGCTAACTCAATCCCAGATATTGCTACAGCCTCTGTGTTTTTGTATTCCTGATATTATCCACGGACTTTATTGTTTTGAATGTTTTTTATCGGGGAACATTTAATTTTGTGCTTGGAATCGGTAATTGGTTCCACATGGAGACACCAGTGCTACACATTCGTATTTTCTAGGGAGAAAGCTAGAGGAACTGTGGCAAACAAACATGATATTTCTGTTTGTATAGATGACATTTTATGGACTTGCCTAAAGAAAAGAGTTTGCTTTTCTCCACAACCATTTTTACTGTGATTTTCTCGGTCCATTGCATACAAATTCCACACCAGTTTGTCCAGATATGACTGGATGAAACCGGAAATATCCGGTTGTGTTTTGGCTAACTCAATGCCAGATATTGCTACAGCCTCTGTGTTTTTGTATTCCTGATATTTTCCACGGACTTTATTGTTTTGAATGTTTTTTATCAGGGAACATTTAATTTTGTGCTTGGAATCACTAATTGGTTGCACATGGAGACACCAGCGCTACACATTCATATTTTCTAGGGAGAAAGCTACTGGGACTGCGGCAAACAAACATGATATATCTGTTTGTATAGATGACATTTCATGCACTTGCCTAACGAAAAGACTTTGCTTTTCTCCAAAACCATTTTTACTGTGATTTTCTCAGTGCATTGCATAGAAATTACACACCACTTTGTCCGGATATGACCTTAATGAAAGTGAAAAAGTATCCGGATTTGTTTTGGCTAACTCAATCCCAGCTATTAATACAGCCTCAGTGTGTGTGTTTTCTGGATATTATCAACGGACTTTATTGTTTTGAATGTTTTTTATCGGAGAACATTTTATTTTAAGCTTGGATACAGTAATTGGTTCCACATGGAGACACCAGCTCTACACATTCGTATTTCTAGGGAGAAAGCTAGAGGAACTGTGACAAATAAACATGATATTTCTGTTTGTATTGAAGACATTTTATGCACTTGCCTAACGAAAAGACTTTGCTCTTCTCCAAAGTCATTTTTACTGTGGTTTTCTCAATCCATTGCATACGAATTCCACACCAGTTTGTCCGGATATGATTCGATGAAACAGAAATATCTGGTTGTGTTTTGGCTAACTCAATCCAAAATATTGTGAAAGCCTCTGTGTTTGTGTTTTCTTGATATTATCGATGGACTTTATTGTTTTGAATGTTTTTTATCAGGGAACATTTAATTTTGCACCTCAGAAACACTAATTGCACTTGCCTAACGAAAAGACTTTGCTTTTCTCCAAAACCATTTCTACTGTGATTCTCTCGGTCCATTGCATACGAATTCCACACCAGTTTGTCCAGATATGACTGGATGAAACCGGAAATATCCGGTTGTGTTTTGGCTAACTCAATCCCAGATATTGCTACAGCCTCTGTGTTTTTGTATTCCTGATATTATCCACGGACTTTATTGTTTTGAATGTTTTTTATCGGGGAACATTTAATTTTGTGCTTGGAATCGGTAATTGGTTCCACATGGAGACACCAGCACTACACATTCGTATTTTCTAGGGAGAAAGCTAGAGGAACTGTGGCAAACAAACATGATATTTCTGTTTGTATAGATGACATTTCATGCACTTGCCTAACGAAAAGACTTTGCTTTTCTCCAAAACCATTTTTACTGTGATTTTCTCAGTGCATTGCATAGAAATTACACACCACTTTGTCCGGATATGACCTTAATGAAAGTGAAAAAGTATCCGGATTTGTTTTGGCTAACTCAATCCCAGCTATTAATACAGCCTCAGTGTGTGTGTTTTCTGGATATTATCCACGGACTTTATTGTTTTGAATGTTTTTTATCGGAGAACATTTTATTTTAAGCTTGGATACAGTAATTGGTTCCACATGGAGACACCAGCTCTACACATTCGTATTTCTAGGGAGAAAGCTAGAGGAACTGTGACAAATAAACATGATATTTCTGTTTGTATTGATGACATTTTATGCACTTGCCTAACGAAAAGACTTTGCTCTTCTCCAAAGTCATCTTTACTGTGGTTTTCTCAATCCATTGCATACGAATTCCACACCAGTTTGTCCGGATATGACTGGATGAAACCGGAAATATCCGGTTGTGTTTTGGCTAACTCAATCCCAGATATTGCTACAGCCTCTGTGTTTTTGTATTCCTGATATTATCCACGGACTTTATTGTTTTGAATGTTTTTTATCGGGGAACATTTAATTTTGTGCTTGGAATCGGTAATTGGTTCCACATGGAGACACCAGCACTACACATTCGTATTTTCTAGGGAGAAAGCTAGAGGAACTGTGGCAAACAAACATGATATTTCTGTTTGTATAGATGACATTTTATGCACTTGCCTAACGAAAAGACTTTGCTTTTCTCCAAAACCATTTTACTGTGATTTTCTCGGTCCATTGCATACGAATTCCACACCAGTTTGTCCGGATATGACTGGATGAAACAAGAAATATCCGGTTGTGTTTTGGCTAACTCAATCCAAAATAATGTGAAAGCCTCTGTGTTTGTGTTTTCTTGATATTATCGATGGACTTTATTGTTTTGAATGTTTTTTTATCAGGGAACATTTAATTTTCTACCGTTAAAAAACTCATTGGTTCATCAAGGGGACACCAGCTCCACACATTCGTATTTTCTAGATAGAAAGCTAGAGGAAGTTCGGCAAACAAACATGATATTTCTGTTTGTATAGATGACATTTTATGGACTTGCCTAAAGAAAAGAGTTTGCTTTTCTCCACAACCATTTTTACTGTGATTTTCTCGGTCCATTGCATACAAATTCCACACCAGTTTTTCCAGATATGACTGGATGAAACCGGAAATATCCGGTTGTGTTTTGGCTAACTCAATGCCAGATATTGCTACAGCCTCTGTGTTTTTGTATTCCTGATATTTTCCACGGACTTTATTGTTTTGAATGTTTTTTTATCAGGGAACATTTAATTTTGTGCTTGGAATCACTAATAGGTTGCACATGGAGACACCAGCGCTACACATTCGTATTTTCTAGGGAGAAAGCTACTGGGACTGCGGCAAACAAACATGATATATGTGTTTGTATAGATGACATTTCATGCACTTGCCTAACGAAAAGACTTTGCTTTTCTCCAAAACCATTTTTACTGTGATTTTCTCAGTGCATTGCATAGAAATTACACACCACTTTGTCCGGATATGACCTTAATGAAAGTGAAAAAGTATCCGGATTTGTTTTGGCTAACTCAATCCCAGCTATTAATACAGCCTCAGTGTGTGTGTTTTCTGGATATTATCAACGGACTTTATTGTTTTGAATGTTTTTTATCGGAGAACATTTTATTTTAAGCTTGGATACAGTAATTGGTTCCACATGGAGACACCAGCTCTACACATTCGTATTTCTAGTGAGAAAGCTAGAGGAACTGTGAGAAATAAACATGATATTTCTGTTTGTATTGATGACATTTTATGCACTTGCCTAACGAAAAGACTTTGCTCTTCTCCAAAGTCATTTTTACTGTGGTTTTCTCAATCCATTGCATACGAATTCCACACCAGTTTGTCCGGATATGATTCGATGAAACAGAAATATACTGTTGAGTTTTGGCTAACTCAATCCGAAACATTGTGAAAGCCTGTGTGTTTGTGTTTTCTGGATATTATTGATGGACGGTATTGTTTTGAATGTTTTTATCAGGCAACATTTAATTTTGCACCTCAGAAACACTAATTGCACTTGCCTAACGAAAAGACTTTGCTTTTCTCCAAAACCATTTCTACTGTGATTCTCTCGGTCCATTGCATACGAATTCCACACCAGTTTGTCCAGATATGACTGGATGAAACCGGAAATATCCGGTTGTGTTTTGGCTAACTCAATCCCAGATATTGCTACAGCCTCTGTGTTTTTGTATTCCTGATATTATCCACGGACTTTATTGTTTTGAATGTTTTTTATCGGGGAACATTTAATTTTGTGCTTGGAATCGGTAATTGGTTCCACATGGAGACACCAGCACTACACATTCGTATTTTCTAGGGAGAAAGCTAGAGGAACTGTGGCAAACAAACATGATATTTCTGTTTGTATAGATGACATTTTATGCACTTGCCTAACGAAAAGACTTTGCTTTTCTCCAAAACCATTTTACTGTGATTTTCTCGGTCCATTGCATACGAATTCCACACCAGTTTGTCCGGATATGACTGGATGAAACAAGAAATATCCGGTTGTGTTTTGGCTAACTCAATCCAAAATATTGTGAAAGCCTCTGTGTTTGTGTTTTCTTGATATTATCGATGGACTTTATTGTTTTGAATGTTTTTTTATCAGGGAACATTTAATTTTCTACCGTTGAAACACTCATTGGTTCATCAAGGGGACACCAGCTCCACACATTCGTATTTTCTAGATAGAAAGCTAGAGGAAGTTCGGCAAACAAACATGATATTTCTGTTTGTATAGATGACATTTTATGGACTTGCCTAAAGAAAAGAGTTTGCTTTTCTCCACAACCATTTTTACTGTGATTTTCTCGGTCCATTGCATACAAATTCCACACCAGTTTGTCCAGATATGACTGGATGAAACCGGAAATATCCGGTTGTGTTTTGGCTAACTCAATCCCAGATATTGCTACAGCCTCTGTGTTTTTGTATTCCTGATATTTTCCACGGACTTTATTGTTTTGAATGTTTTTTATCAGGGAACATTTAATTTTGTGCTTGGAATCACTAATTGGTTCCACATGGAGACACCAGCGCTACACATTCGTATTTTCTAGGGAGAAAGCTACTGGGACTGCGGCAAACAAACATGATATATCTGTTTGTATAGATGACATTTCATGCACTTGCCTAACGAAAAGACTTTGCTTTTCTCCAAAACCATTTTTACTGTGATTTTCTCAGTGCATTGCATAGAAATTACACACCACTTTGTCCGGATATGACCTTAATGAAAGTGAAAAAGTATCCGGATTTGTTTTGGCTAACTCAATCCCAGCTATTAATACAGCCTCAGTGTGTGTGTTTTCTGGATATTATCCACGGACTTTATTGTTTTGAATGTTTTTTATCGGAGAACATTTTATTTTAAGCTTGGATACAGTAATTGGTTCCACATGGAGACACCAGCTCTACACATTCGTATTTCTAGGGAGAAAGCTAGAGGAACTGTGACAAATAAACATGATATTTCTGTTTGTATTGATGACATTTTATGCACTTGCCTAACGAAAAGACTTTGCTCTTCTCCAAAGTCATTTTTACTGTGGTTTTCTCAATCCATTGTAAACGAATTCCACACCAGTTTGTCCGGATATGATTCGATGAAACAGAAATATACTGTTGAGTTTTGGCTAACTCAATCCGAAACATTGTGAAAGCATGTGTGTTTGTGTTTTCTGGATATTATTGATGGACTGTATTGTTTTGAATGTTTTTATCAGGCAACATTTAATTTTGCACCTCAGAAACACTAATTGCACTTGCCTAACGAAAAGACTTTGCTTTTCTCCAAAACCATTTCTACTGTGATTCTCTCGGTCCATTGCATACGAATTCCACACCAGTTTGTCCAGATATGACTGGATGAAACCGGAAATATCCGGTTGTGTTTTGGCAAACTCAATCCCAGATATTGCTACAGCCTCTGTGTTTTTGTATTCCTGATATTATCCACGGACTTTATTATTTTGAATGTTTTTTATCGGGGAACATTTAATTTTGTGCTTGGAATCGGTAATTGGTTCCACATGGAGACACCAGCACTACACATTCGTATTTTCTAGGGAGAAAGCTAGAGGAACTGTGGCAAACAAACATGATATTTCTGTTTGTATAGATGACATTTTATGCACTTGCCTAACGAAAAGACATTGCTTTTCTCCAAAACCATTTTACAGTGATTTTCTCGGTCCATTGCATACGAATTCCACACCAGTTTGTCCGGATATGACTGGATGAAACAAGAAATATCCGGTTGTGTTTTGGCTAACTCAATCCAAAATATTGTGAAAGCCTCTGTGTTTGTGTTTTCTTGATATTATCGATGGACTTTATTGTTTTGAATGTTTTTTTATCAGGGAACATTTAATTTTCTACCGTTGAAACACTCATTGGTTCATCAAGGGGACACCAGCTCCACACATTCGTATTTTCTAGATAGAAAGCTAGAGGAAGTTCGGCAAACAAACATGATATTTCTGTTTGTATAGATGACATTTTATGGACTTGCCTAAAGAAAAGAGTTTGCTTTTCTCCACAACCATTTTTACTGTGATTTTCTCGGTCCATTGCATACAAATTCCACACCAGTTTGTCCAGATATGACTGGATGAAACCGGAAATATCCGGTTGTGTTTTGGCTAACTCAATGCCAGATATTGCTACAGCCTCTGTGTTTTTGTATTCCTGATATTTTCCACGGACTTTATTGTTTTGAATGTTTTTTATCAGGGAACATTTAATTTTGTGCTTGGAATCACTAATTGGTTGCACATGGAGACACCAGCGCTACACATTCGTATTTTCTAGGGAGAAAGCTACTGGGACTGCGGCAAACAAACATGATATATGTGTTTGTATAGATGACATTTCATGCACTTGCCTAACGAAAAGACTTTGCTTTTCTCCAAAACCATTTTTACTGTGATTTTCTCAGTGCATTGCATAGAAATTACACACCACTTTGTCCGGATATGACTTTAATGAAAGTGAAAAAGTATCCGGATTTGTTTTGGCTAACTCAATCCCAGCTATTAATACAGCCTCAGTGTGTGTGTTTTCTGGATATTATCAACGGACTTTATTGTTTTGAATGTTTTTTATCGGAGAACATTTTATTTTAAGCTTGGATACAGTAATTGGTTCCACATGGAGACACCAGCTCTACACATTCGTATTTCTAGGGAGAAAGCTAGAGGAACTGTGACAAAGAAACATGATATTTCTGTTTGTATTGATGACATTTTATGCACTTGCCTAATGAAAAGACTTTGCTCTTCTCCAAAGTCATTTTTACTGTGGTTTTCTCAATCCATTGCATACGAATTCCACACCAGTTTGTCCGGATATGACTGGATGAAACAAGAAATATCCGGTTGTGTTTTGGCTAACTCAATCCAAAATATTGTGAAAGCCTCTGTGTTTGTGTTTTCTTGATATTATCGATGGACTTTATTGTTTTGAATGTTTTTTTATCAGGGAACATTTAATTTTCTACCGTTGAAACACTCATTGGTTCATCAAGGGGACACCAGCTCCACACATTCGTATTTTCTAGATAGAAAGCTAGAGGAAGTTCGGCAAACAAACATGATATTTCTGTTTGTATAGATGACATTTTATGGACTTGCCTAAAGAAAAGAGTTTGCTTTTCTCCACAACCATTTTTACTGTGATTTTCTCGGTCCATTGCATACAAATTCCACACCAGTTTGTCCAGATATGACTGGATGAAACCGGAAATATCCGGTTGTGTTTTGGCTAACTCAATGCCAGATATTGCTACAGCCTCTGTGTTTTTGTATTCCTGATATTTTCCACGGACTTTATTGTTTTGAATGTTTTTTATCAGGGAACATTTAATTTTGTGCTTGGAATCACTAATTGGTTGCACATGGAGACACCAGCGCTACACATTCGTATTTTCTAGGGAGAAAGCTACTGGGACTGCGGCAAACAAACATGATATATCTGTTTGTATAGATGACATTTCATGCACTTGCCTAACGAAAAGACTTTGCTTTTCTCCAAAACCATTTTTACTGTGATTTTCTCAGTGCATTGCATAGAAATTACACACCACTTTGTCCGGATATGACCTTAATGAAAGTGAAAAAGTATCCGGATTTGTTTTGGCTAACTCAATCCCAGCTATTAATACAGCCTCAGTGTGTGTGTTTTCTGGATATTATCCACGGACTTTATTGTTTTGAATGTTTTTTATCGGAGAACATTTTATTTTAAGCTTGGATACAGTAATTGGTTCCACATGGAGACACCAGCTCTACACATTCGTATTTCTAGGGAGAAAGCTAGAGGAACTGTGACAAATAAACATGATATTTCTGTTTGTATTGATGACATTTTATGCACTTGCCTAACGAAAAGACTTTGCTCTTCTCCAAAGTCATTTTTACTGTGGTTTTCTCAATCCATTGCATACGAATTCCACACCAGTTTGTCCGGATATGATTCGATGAAACAGAAATATACTGTTGAGTTTTGGCTAACTCAATCTGAAACATTGTGAAAGCCTGTGTGTTTGTGTTTTCTGGATATTATTGATGGACTGTATTGTTTTGAATGTTTTTATCAGGCAACATTTAATTTTGCACCTCAGAAACACTAATTGCACTTGCCTAACGAAAAGACTTTGCTTTTCTCCAAAACCATTTCTACTGTGATTCTCTCGGTCCATTGCATACGAATTCCACACCAGTTTGTCCAGATATGACTGGATGAAACCGGAAATATCCGGTTGTGTTTTGGCAAACTCAATCCCAGATATTGCTACAGCCTCTGTGTTTTTGTATTCCTGATATTATCCACGGACTTTATTGTTTTGAATGTTTTTTATCGGGGAACATTTAATTTTGTGCTTGGAATTGGTAATTGGTTCCACATGGAGACACCAGCACTACACATTCGTATTTTCTAGGGAGAAAGCTAGAGGAACTGTGGCAAACAAACATGATATTTCTGTTTGTATAGATGACATTTTATGCACTTGCCTAACGAAAAGACTTTGCTTTTCTCCAAAACCATTTTACTGTGATTTTCTCGGTCCATTGCATACGAATTCCACACCAGTTTGTCCGGATATGACTGGATGAAACAAGAAATATCCGGTTGTGTTTTGGCTAACTCAATCCAAAATATTGTGAAAGCCTCTGTGTTTGTGTTTTCTTGATATTATCGATGGACTTTATTGTTTTGAATGTTTTTTTATCAGGGAACATTTAATTTTCTACCGTTGAAACACTCATTGGTTCATCAAGGGGACACCAGCTCCACACATTCGTATTTTCTAGATAGAAAGCTAGAGGAAGTTCGGCAAACAAACATGATATTTCTGTTTGTATAGATGACATTTTATGGACTTGCCTAAAGAAAAGAGTTTGCTTTTCTCCACAACCATTTTTACTGTGATTTTCTCGGTCCATTGCATACAAATTCCACACCAGTTTGTCCAGATATGACTGGATGAAACCGGAAATATCCGGTTGTGTTTTGGCTAACTCAATGCCAGATATTGCTACAGCCTCTGTGTTTTTGTATTCCTGATATTTTCCACGGACTTTATTGTTTTGAATGTTTTTTATCAGGGAACATTTAATTTTGTGCTTGGAATCACTAATTGGTTCCACATGGAGACACCAGCGCTACACATTCGTATTTTCTAGGGAGAAAGCTACTGGGACTGCGGCAAACAAACATGATATATCTGTTTGTATAGATGACATTTCATGCACTTGCCTAACGAAAAGACTTTGCTTTTCTCCAAAACCATTTTTACTGTGATTTTCTCAGTGCATTGCATAGAAATTACACACCACTTTGTCCGGATATGACCTTAATGAAAGTGAAAAAGTATCCGGATTTGTTTTGGCTAACTCAATCCCAGCTATTAATACAGCCTCAGTGTGTGTGTTTTCTGGATATTATCAACGGACTTTATTGTTTTGAATGTTTTTTATCGGAGAACATTTTATTTTAAGCTTGGATACAGTAATTGGTTCCACATGGAGACACCAGCTCTACACATTCGTATTTCTAGGGAGAAAGCTAGAGGAACTGTGACAAATAAACATGATATTTCTGTTTGTATTGATGACATTTTATGCACTTGCCTAACGAAAAGACTTTGCTCTTCTCCAAAGTCATTTTTACTGTGGTTTTCTCAATCCATTGCATATGAATTCCACACCAGTTTGTCCGGATATGATTCGATGAAACAGAAATATACTGTTGAGTTTTGGCTAACTCAATCCGAAACATTGTGAAAGCCTGTGAGTTTGTGTTTTCTGGATATTATTGATGGACGGTATTGTTTTGAATGTTTTTATCAGGCAACATTTAATTTTGCACCTCAGAAACACTAATTGCACTTGCCTAACGAAAAGACTTTGCTTTTCTCCAAAACCATTTCTACTGTGATTCTCTCGGTCCATTGCATACGAATTCCACACCAGTTTGTCCAGATATGACTGGATGAAACCGGAAATATCCGGTTGTGTTTGGGCTAACTCAATCCCAGATATTGCTACAGCCTCTGTGTTTTTGTATTCCTGATATTATCCACGGACTTTATTGTTTTGAATGTTTTTTATCAGGGAACATTTGATTTTGTGCTTGGAATCGGTAATTGGTTCCACATGGAGACACCAGCACTACACATTCGTATTTTCTAGGGAGAAAGCTAGAGGAACTGTGGCAAAGAAACATGATATTTCTGTTTGTATAGATGACATTTTATGCACTTGCCTAACGAAAAGACTTTGCTTTTCTCCAAAACCATTTTACTGTGATTTTCTCGGTCCATTGCATACGAATTCCACACCAGTTTGTCCGGATATGACTGGATGAAACAAGAAATATCCGGTTGTGTTTTGGCTAACTCAATCCAAAATATTGTGAAAGCCTCTGTGTTTGTGTTTTCTTGATATTATCGATGGACTTTATTGTTTTGAATGTTTTTTATCAGGGAACATTTAATTTTCTACCGTTGAAACACTCATTGGTTCATCAAGGGGACACCAGCTCCACACATTCGTATTTTCTAGATAGAAAGCTAGAGGAAGTTCGGCAAACAAACATGATATTTCTGTTTGTATAGATGACATTTTATGGACTTGCCTAAAGAAAAGAGTTTGCTTTTCTCCACAACCATTTTTACTGTGATTTTCTCGGTCCATTGCATACAAATTCCACACCAGTTTGTCCAGATATGACTGGATGAAACCGGAAATATCCGGTTGTGTTTTGGCTAACTCAATCCCAGATATTGCTACAGCCTCTGTGTTTTTGTATTCCTGATATTTTCCACGGACTTTATTGTTTTGAATGTTTTTTATCAGGGAACATTTAATTTTGTGCTTGGAATCACTAATTGGTTCCACATGGAGACACCAGCGCTACACATTCGTATTTTCTAGGGAGAAAGCTACTGGGACTGCGGCAAACAAACATGATATATCTGTTTGTATAGATGACATTTCATGCACTTGCCTAACGAAAAGACTTTGCTTTTCTCCAAAACCATTTTTACTGTGATTTTCTCAGTGCATTGCATAGAAATTACACACCACTTTGTCCGGATATGACCTTAATGAAAGTGAAAAAGTATCCAGATTTGTTTTGGCTAACTCAATCCCAGCTATTAATACAGCCTCAGTGTGTGTGTTTTCTGGATATTATCAACGGACTTTATTGTTTTGAATGTTTTTTATTGGAGAACATTTTATTTTAAGCTTGGATACAGTAATTGGTTCCACATGGAGACACCAGCTCTACACATTCGTATTTCTAGGGAGAAAGCTAGAGGAACTGTGACAAATAAACATGATATTTCTGTTTGTATTGATGACATTTTATGCACTTGCCTAACGAAAAGACTTTGCTCTTCTCCAAAGTCATTTTTACTGTGGTTTTCTCAATCCATTGCATACGAATTCCACACCAGTTTGTCCGGATATGATTCGATGAAACAGAAATATACTGTTGAGTTTTGGCTAACTCAATCCGAAACATTGTGAAAGCATGTGTGTTTGTGTTTTCTGGATATTATTGATGGACTGTATTGTTTTGAATGTTTTTATCAGGCAACATTTAATTTTGCACCTCAGAAACACTAATTGCACTTGCCTAACGAAAAGACTTTGCTTTTCTCCAAAACCATTTCTACTGTGATTCTCTCGGTCCATTGCATACGAATTCCACACCAGTTTGTCCAGATATGACTGGATGAAACCGGAAATATCCGGTTGTGTTTTGGCAAACTCAATCCCAGATATTGCTACAGCCTCTGTGTTTTTGTATTCCTGATATTATCCACGGACTTTATTATTTTGAATGTTTTTTATCGGGGAACATTTAATTTTGTGCTTGGAATCGGTAATTGGTTCCACATGGAGACACCAGCACTACACATTCGTATTTTCTAGGGAGAAAGCTAGAGGAACTGTGGCAAACAAACATGATATTTCTGTTTGTATAGATGACATTTTATGCACTTGCCTAACGAAAAGACTTTGCTTTTCTCCAAAACCATTTTACAGTGATTTTCTCGGTCCATTGCATACGAATTCCACACCAGTTTGTCCGGATATGACTGGATGAAACAAGAAATATCCGGTTGTGTTTTGGCTAACTCAATCCAAAATATTGTGAAAGCCTCTGTGTTTGTGTTTTCTTGATATTATCGATGGACTTTATTGTTTTGAATGTTTTTTTATCAGGGAACATTTAATTTTCTACCGTTGAAACACTCATTGGTTCATCAAGGGGACACCAGCTCCACACATTCGTATTTTCTAGATAGAAAGCTAGAGGAAGTTCGGCAAACAAACATGATATTTCTGTTTGTATAGATGACATTTTATGGACTTGCCTAAAGAAAAGAGTTTGCTTTTCTCCACAACCATTTTTACTGTGATTTTCTCGGTCCATTGCATACAAATTCCACACCAGTTTGTCCAGATATGACTGGATGAAACCGGAAATATCCGGTTGTGTTTTGGCTAACTCAATGCCAGATATTGCTACAGCCTCTGTGTTTTTGTATTCCTGATATTTTCCACGGACTTTATTGTTTTGAATGTTTTTTATCAGGGAACATTTAATTTTGTGCTTGGAATCACTAATTGGTTGCACATGGAGACACCAGCGCTACACATTCGTATTTTCTAGGGAGAAAGCTACTGGGACTGCGGCAAACAAACATGATATATGTGTTTGTATAGATGACATTTCATGCACTTGCCTAACGAAAAGACTTTGCTTTTCTCCAAAACCATTTTTACTGTGATTTTCTCAGTGCATTGCATAGAAATTACACACCACTTTGTCCGGATATGACCTTAATGAAAGTGAAAAAGTATCCGGATTTGTTTTGGCTAACTCAATCCCAGCTATTAATACAGCCTCAGTGTGTGTGTTTTCTGGATATTATCAACGGACTTTATTGTTTTGAATGTTTTTTATCGGAGAACATTTTATTTTAAGCTTGGATACAGTAATTGGTTCCACATGGAGACACCAGCTCTACACATTCGTATTTCTAGGGAGAAAGCTAGAGGAACTGTGACAAATAAACATGATATTTCTGTTTGTATTGATGACATTTTATGCACTTGCCTAACGAAAAGACTTTGCTCTTCTCCAAAGTCATTTTTACTGTGGTTTTCTCAATCCATTGCATACGAATTCCACACCAGTTTGTCCGGATATGATTCGATGAAACAGAAATATACTGTTGAGTTTTGGCTAACTCAATCCGAAACATTGTGAAAGCATGTGTGTTTGTGTTTTCTGGATATTATTGATGGACTGTATTGTTTTGAATGTTTTTATCAGGCAACATTTAATTTTGCACCTCAGAAACACTAATTGCACTTGCCTAACGAAAAGACTTTGCTTTTCTCCAAAACCATTTCTACTGTGATTCTCTCGGTCCATTGCATACGAATTCCACACCAGTTTGTCCAGATATGACTGGATGAAACCGGAAATATCCGGTTGTGTTGGCAAACTCAATCCCAGATATTGCTACAGCCTCTGTGTTTTTGTATTCCTGATATTATCCACGGACTTTATTGTTTTGAATGTTTTTTATCGGGGAACATTTAATTTTGTGCTTGGAATCGGTAATTGGTTCCACATGGAGACACCAGCACTACACATTCGTATTTTCTAGGGAGAAAGCTAGAGGAACTGTGGCAAACAAACATGATATTTCTGTTTGTATAGATGACATTTTATGCACTTGCCTAACGAAAAGACTTTGCTTTTCTCCAAAACCATTTTACTGTGATTTTCTCGGTCCATTGCATACGAATTCCACACCAGTTTGTCCGGATATGACTGGATGAAACAAGAAATATCCGGTTGTGTTTTGGCTAACTCAATCCAAAATATTGTGAAAGCCTCTGTGTTTGTGTTTTCTTGATATTATCGATGGACTTTATTGTTTTGAATGTTTTTTATCAGGGAACATTTAATTTTCTACCGTTGAAACACTCATTGGTTCATCAAGGGGACACCAGCTCCACACATTCGTATTTTCTAGATAGAAAGCTAGAGGAAGTTCGGCAAACAAACATGATATTTCTGTTTGTATAGATGACATTTTATGGACTTGCCTAAAGAAAAGAGTTTGCTTTTCTCCACAACCATTTTTACTGTGATTTTCTCGGTCCATTGCATACAAATTCCACACCAGTTTGTCCAGATATGACTGGATGAAACCGGAAATATCCGGTTGTGTTTTGGCTAACTCAATGCCAGATATTGCTACAGCCTCTGTGTTTTTGTATTCCTGATATTTTCCACGGACTTTATTGTTTTGAATGTTTTTTATCAGGGAACATTTAATTTTGTGCTTGGAATCACTAATTGGTTCCACATGGAGACACCAGCGCTACACATTCGTATTTTCTAGGGAGAAAGCTACTGGGACTGCGGCAAACAAACATGATATATCTGTTTGTATAGATGACATTTCATGCACTTGCCTAACGAAAAGACTTTGCTTTTCTCCAAAACCATTTTTACTGTGATTTTCTCAGTGCATTGCATAGAAATTACACACCACTTTGTCCGGATATGACCTTAATGAAAGTGAAAAAGTATCCAGATTTGTTTTGGCTAACTCAATCCCAGCTATTAATACAGCCTCAGTGTGTGTGTTTTCTGGATATTATCAACGGACTTTATTGTTTTGAATGTTTTTTATTGGAGAACATTTTATTTTAAGCTTGGATACAGTAATTGGTTCCACATGGAGACACCAGCTCTACACATTCGTATTTCTAGGGAGAAAGCTAGAGGAACTGTGACAAATAAACATGATATTTCTGTTTGTATTGATGACATTTTATGCACTTGCCTAACGAAAAGACTTTGCTCTTCTCCAAAGTCATTTTTACTGTGGTTTTCTCAATCCATTGCATACGAATTCCACACCAGTTTGTCCGGATATGATTCGATGAAACAGAAATATACTGTTGAGTTTTGGCTAACTCAATCCGAAACATTGTGAAAGCATGTGTGTTTGTGTTTTCTGGATATTATTGATGGACTGTATTGTTTTGAATGTTTTTATCAGGCAACATTTAATTTTGCACCTCAGAAACACTAATTGCACTTGCCTAACGAAAAGACTTTGCTTTTCTCCAAAACCATTTCTACTGTGATTCTCTCGGTCCATTGCATACGAATTCCACACCAGTTTGTCCAGATATGACTGGATGAAACCGGAAATATCCGGTTGTGTTGGCAAACTCAATCCCAGATATTGCTACAGCCTCTGTGTTTTTGTATTCCTGATATTATCCACGGACTTTATTGTTTTGAATGTTTTTTATCGGGGAACATTTAATTTTGTGCTTGGAATCGGTAATTGGTTCCACATGGAGACACCAGCACTACACATTCGTATTTTCTAGGGAGAAAGCTAGAGGAACTGTGGCAAACAAACATGATATTTCTGTTTGTATAGATGACATTTTATGCACTTGCCTAACGAAAAGACTTTGCTTTTCTCCAAAACCATTTTACTGTGATTTTCTCGGTCCATTGCATACGAATTCCACACCAGTTTGTCCGGATATGACTGGATGAAACAAGAAATATCCGGTTGTGTTTTGGCTAACTCAATCCAAAATATTGTGAAAGCCTCTGTGTTTGTGTTTTCTTGATATTATCGATGGACTTTATTGTTTTGAATGTTTTTTTATCAGGGAACATTTAATTTTCTACCGTTGAAACACTCATTGGTTCATCAAGGGGACACCAGCTCCACACATTCGTATTTTCTAGATAGAAAGCTAGAGGAAGTTCGGCAAACAAACATGATATTTCTGTTTGTATAGATGACATTTTATGGACTTGCCTAAAGAAAAGAGTTTGCTTTTCTCCACAACCATTTTTACTGTGATTTTCTCGGTCCATTGCATACAAATTCCACACCAGTTTGTCCAGATATGACTGGATGAAACCGGAAATATCCGGTTGTGTTTTGGCTAACTCAATGCCAGATATTGCTACAGCCTCTGTGTTTTTGTATTCCTGATATTTTCCACGGACTTTATTGTTTTGAATGTTTTTTATCAGGGAACATTTAATTTTGTGCTTGGAATCACTAATTGGTTGCACATGGAGACACCAGCGCTACACATTCGTATTTTCTAGGGAGAAAGCTACTGGGACTGCGGCAAACAAACATGATATATGTGTTTGTATAGATGACATTTTATGCACTTGCCTAACGAAAAGACTTTGCTTTTCTCCAAAACCATTTTACTGTGATTTTCTCGGTCCATTGCATACGAATTCCACACCAGTTTGTCCGGATATGACTGGATGAAAGTGAAAAAGTATCCGGATTTGTTTTGGCTAACTCAATCCCAGCTATTAATACAGCCTCAGTGTGTGTGTTTTCTGGATATTATCAACGGACTTTATTGTTTTGAATGTTTTTTATCGGAGAACATTTTATTTTAAGCTTGGATACAGTAATTGGTTCCACATGGAGACACCAGCTCTACACATTCGTATTTCTAGGGAGAAAGCTAGAGGAACTGTGACAAATAAACATGATATTTCTGTTTGTATTGATGACATTTTATGCACTTGCCTAACGAAAAGACTTTGCTCTTCTCCAAAGTCATTTTTACTGTGGTTTTCTCAATCCATTGCATACGAATTCCACACCAGTTTGTCCGGATATGATTCGATGAAACAGAAATATACTGTTGAGTTTTGGCTAACTCAATCCGAAACATTGTGAAAGCCTGTGAGTTTGTGTTTTCTGGATATTATTGATGGACGGTATTGTTTTGAATGTTTTTATCAGGCAACATTTAATTTTGCACCTCAGAAACACTAATTGCACTTGCCTAACGAAAAGACTTTGCTTTTCTCCAAAACCATTTCTACTGTGATTCTCTCGGTCCATTGCATACGAATTCCACACCAGTTTGTCCAGATATGACTGGATGAAACCGGAAATATCCGGTTGTGTTTTGGCTAACTCAATCCCAGATATTGCTACAGCCTCTGTGTTTTTGTATTCCTGATATTATCCACGGACTTTATTGTTTTGAATGTTTTTTATCGGGGAACATTTAATTTTGTGCTTGGAATCGGTAATTGGTTCCACATGGAGACACCAGCACTACACATTCGTATTTTCTAGGGAGAAAGCTAGAGGAACTGTGGCAAACAAACATGATATTTCTGTTTGTATAGATGACATTTTATGCACTTGCCTAACGAAAAGACTTTGCTTTTCTCCAAAACCATTTTACTGTGATTTTCTCGGTCCATTGCATACGAATTCCACACCAGTTTGTCCGGATATGACTGGATGAAACAAGAAATATCCGGTTGTGTTTTGGCTAACTCAATCCAAAATATTGTGAAAGCCTCTGTGTTTGTGTTTTCTTGATATTATCGATGGACTTTATTGTTTTGAATGTTTTTTATCAGGGAACATTTAATTTTCTACCGTTGAAACACTCATTGGTTCATCAAGGGGACACCAGCTCCACACATTCGTATTTTCTAGATAGAAAGCTAGAGGAAGTTCGGCAAACAAACATGATATTTCTGTTTGTATAGATGACATTTTATGGACTTGCCTAAAGAAAAGAGTTTGCTTTTCTCCACAACCATTTTTACTGTGATTTTCTCGGTCCATTGCATACAAATTCCACACCAGTTTGTCCAGATATGACTGGATGAAACCGGAAATATCCGGTTGTGTTTTGGCTAACTCAATGCCAGATATTGCTACAGCCTCTGTGTTTTTGTATTCCTGATATTTTCCACGGACTTTATTGTTTTGAATGTTTTTTATCAGGGAACATTTAATTTTGTGCTTGGAATCACTAATTGGTTCCACATGGAGACACCAGCGCTACACATTCGTATTTTCTAGGGAGAAAGCTACTGGGACTGCGGCAAACAAACATGATATATCTGTTTGTATAGATGACATTTCATGCACTTGCCTAACGAAAAGACTTTGCTTTTCTCCAAAACCATTTTTACTGTGATTTTCTCAGTGCATTGCATAGAAATTACACACCACTTTGTCCGGATATGACCTTAATGAAAGTGAAAAAGTATCCAGATTTGTTTTGGCTAACTCAATCCCAGCTATTAATACAGCCTCAGTGTGTGTGTTTTCTGGATATTATCAACGGACTTTATTGTTTTGAATGTTTTTTATTGGAGAACATTTTATTTTAAGCTTGGATACAGTAATTGGTTCCACATGGAGACACCAGCTCTACACATTCGTATTTCTAGGGAGAAAGCTAGAGGAACTGTGACAAATAAACATGATATTTCTGTTTGTATTGATGACATTTTATGCACTTGCCTAACGAAAAGACTTTGCTCTTCTCCAAAGTCATTTTTACTGTGGTTTTCTCAATCCATTGCATACGAATTCCACACCAGTTTGTCCGGATATGATTCGATGAAACAGAAATATACTGTTGAGTTTTGGCTAACTCAATCCGAAACATTGTGAAAGCATGTGTGTTTGTGTTTTCTGGATATTATTGATGGACTGTATTGTTTTGAATGTTTTTATCAGGCAACATTTAATTTTGCACCTCAGAAACACTAATTGCACTTGCCTAACGAAAAGACTTTGCTTTTCTCCAAAACCATTTCTACTGTGATTCTCTCGGTCCATTGCATACGAATTCCACACCAGTTTGTCCAGATATGACTGGATGAAACCGGAAATATCCGGTTGTGTTTTGGCAAACTCAATCCCAGATATTGCTACAGCCTCTGTGTTTTTGTATTCCTGATATTATCCACGGACTTTATTATTTTGAATGTTTTTTATCGGGGAACATTTAATTTTGTGCTTGGAATCGGTAATTGGTTCCACATGGAGACACCAGCACTACACATTCGTATTTTCTAGGGAGAAAGCTAGAGGAACTGTGGCAAACAAACATGATATTTCTGTTTGTATAGATGACATTTTATGCACTTGCCTAACGAAAAGACTTTGCTTTTCTCCAAAACCATTTTACAGTGATTTTCTCGGTCCATTGCATACGAATTCCACACCAGTTTGTCCGGATATGACTGGATGAAACAAGAAATATCCGGTTGTGTTTTGGCTAACTCAATCCAAAATATTGTGAAAGCCTCTGTGTTTGTGTTTTCTTGATATTATCGATGGACTTTATTGTTTTGAATGTTTTTTTATCAGGGAACATTTAATTTTCTACCGTTGAAACACTCATTGGTTCATCAAGGGGACACCAGCTCCACACATTCGTATTTTCTAGATAGAAAGCTAGAGGAAGTTCGGCAAACAAACATGATATTTCTGTTTGTATAGATGACATTTTATGGACTTGCCTAAAGAAAAGAGTTTGCTTTTCTCCACAACCATTTTTACTGTGATTTTCTCGGTCCATTGCATACAAATTCCACACCAGTTTGTCCAGATATGACTGGATGAAACCGGAAATATCCGGTTGTGTTTTGGCTAACTCAATGCCAGATATTGCTACAGCCTCTGTGTTTTTGTATTCCTGATATTTTCCACGGACTTTATTGTTTTGAATGTTTTTTATCAGGGAACATTTAATTTTGTGCTTGGAATCACTAATTGGTTGCACATGGAGACACCAGCGCTACACATTCGTATTTTCTAGGGAGAAAGCTACTGGGACTGCGGCAAACAAACATGATATATGTGTTTGTATAGATGACATTTCATGCACTTGCCTAACGAAAAGACTTTGCTTTTCTCCAAAACCATTTTTACTGTGATTTTCTCAGTGCATTGCATAGAAATTACACACCACTTTGTCCGGATATGACCTTAATGAAAGTGAAAAAGTATCCGGATTTGTTTTGGCTAACTCAATCCCAGCTATTAATACAGCCTCAGTGTGTGTGTTTTCTGGATATTATCAACGGACTTTATTGTTTTGAATGTTTTTTATCGGAGAACATTTTATTTTAAGCTTGGATACAGTAATTGGTTCCACATGGAGACACCAGCTCTACACATTCGTATTTCTAGGGAGAAAGCTAGAGGAACTGTGACAAATAAACATGATATTTCTGTTTGTATTGATGACATTTTATGCACTTGCCTAACGAAAAGACTTTGCTCTTCTCCAAAGTCATTTTTACTGTGGTTTTCTCAATCCATTGCATACGAATTCCACACCAGTTTGTCCGGATATGATTCGATGAAACAGAAATATACTGTTGAGTTTTGGCTAACTCAATCCGAAACATTGTGAAAGCATGTGTGTTTGTGTTTTCTGGATATTATTGATGGACTGTATTGTTTTGAATGTTTTTATCAGGCAACATTTAATTTTGCACCTCAGAAACACTAATTGCACTTGCCTAACGAAAAGACTTTGCTTTTCTCCAAAACCATTTCTACTGTGATTCTCTCGGTCCATTGCATACGAATTCCACACCAGTTTGTCCAGATATGACTGGATGAAACCGGAAATATCCGGTTGTGTTGGCAAACTCAATCCCAGATATTGCTACAGCCTCTGTGTTTTTGTATTCCTGATATTATCCACGGACTTTATTGTTTTGAATGTTTTTTATCGGGGAACATTTAATTTTGTGCTTGGAATCGGTAATTGGTTCCACATGGAGACACCAGCACTACACATTCGTATTTTCTAGGGAGAAAGCTAGAGGAACTGTGGCAAACAAACATGATATTTCTGTTTGTATAGATGACATTTTATGCACTTGCCTAACGAAAAGACTTTGCTTTTCTCCAAAACCATTTTACTGTGATTTTCTCGGTCCATTGCATACGAATTCCACACCAGTTTGTCCGGATATGACTGGATGAAACAAGAAATATCCGGTTGTGTTTTGGCTAACTCAATCCAAAATATTGTGAAAGCCTCTGTGTTTGTGTTTTCTTGATATTATCGATGGACTTTATTGTTTTGAATGTTTTTTTATCAGGGAACATTTAATTTTCTACCGTTGAAACACTCATTGGTTCATCAAGGGGACACCAGCTCCACACATTCGTATTTTCTAGATAGAAAGCTAGAGGAAGTTCGGCAAACAAACATGATATTTCTGTTTGTATAGATGACATTTTATGGACTTGCCTAAAGAAAAGAGTTTGCTTTTCTCCACAACCATTTTTACTGTGATTTTCTCGGTCCATTGCATACAAATTCCACACCAGTTTGTCCAGATATGACTGGATGAAACCGGAAATATCCGGTTGTGTTTTGGCTAACTCAATGCCAGATATTGCTACAGCCTCTGTGTTTTTGTATTCCTGATATTTTCCACGGACTTTATTGTTTTGAATGTTTTTTATCAGGGAACATTTAATTTTGTGCTTGGAATCACTAATTGGTTGCACATGGAGACACCAGCGCTACACATTCGTATTTTCTAGGGAGAAAGCTACTGGGACTGCGGCAAACAAACATGATATATGTGTTTGTATAGATGACATTTCATGCACTTGCCTAACGAAAAGACTTTGCTTTTCTCCAAAACCATTTTTACTGTGATTTTCTCAGTGCATTGCATAGAAATTACACACCACTTTGTCCGGATATGACCTTAATGAAAGTGAAAAAGTATCCGGATTTGTTTTGGCTAACTCAATCCCAGCTATTAATACAGCCTCAGTGTGTGTGTTTTCTGGATATTATCAACGGACTTTATTGTTTTGAATGTTTTTTATCGGAGAACATTTTATTTTAAGCTTGGATACAGTAATTGGTTCCACATGGAGACACCAGCTCTACACATTCGTTATTCTAGGGAGAAAGCTAGAGGAACTGTGACAAATAAACATGATATTTCTGTTTGTATTGATGACATTTTATGCACTTGCCTAACGAAAAGACTTTGCTCTTCTCCAAAGTCATTTTTACTGTGGTTTTCTCAATCCATTGCATACGAATTCCACACCAGTTTGTCCGGATATGATTCGATGAAACAGAAATATACTGTTGAGTTTTGGCTAACTCAATCCGAAACATTGTGAAAGCATGTGTGTTTGTGTTTTCTGGATATTATTGATGGACTGTATTGTTTTGAATGTTTTTTTCAGGCAACATTTAATTTTGCACCTCAGAAACACTAATTGCACTTGCCTAACGAAAAGACTTTGCTTTTCTCCAAAACCATTTCTACTGTGATTCTCTCGGTCCAATGCATACGAATTCCACACCAGTTTGTCCAGATATGACTGGATGAAACCGGAAATATCCGGTTGTGTTTTGGCTAACTCAATCCCAGATATTGCTACAGCCTCTGTGTTTTTGTATTCCTGATATTATCCACGGACTTTATTGTTTTGAATGCTTTTTATCGGGGAACATTTAATTTTGTGCTTGGAATCGGTAATTGGTTCCACATGGAGACACCAGCACTACACATTCGTATTTTCTAGGGAGAAAGCTAGAGGAACTGTGGCAAACAAACATGATATTTCTGTTTGTATAGATGACATTTTATGCACTTGCCTAACGAAAAGACTTTGCTTTTCTCCAAAACCATTTTACTGTGATTTTCTCGGTCCATTGCATACGAATTCCACACCAGTTTGTCCGGATATGACTGGATGAAACAAGAAATATCCGGTTGTGTTTTGGCTAACTCAATCCAAAATATTGTGAAAGCCTCTGTGTTTGTGTTTTCTTGATATTATCGATGGACTTTATTGTTTTGAATGTTTTTTTATCAGGGAACATTGAATTTTCTACCGTTGAAACACTCATTGGTTCATCAAGGGGACACCAGCTCCACACATTCGTATTTTCTAGATAGAAAGCTAGAGGAAGTTCGGCAAACAAACATGATATTTCTGTTTGTATAGATGACATTTTATGGACTTGCCTAAAGAAAAGAGTTTGCTTTTCTCCACAACCATTTTTACTGTGATTTTCTCGGTCCATTGCATACAAATTCCACACCAGTTTGTCCAGATATGACTGGATGAAACCGGAAATATCCGGTTGTGTTTTGGCTAACTCAATGCCAGATATTGCTACAGCCTCTGTGTTTTTGTATTCCTGATATTTTCCACGGACTTTATTGTTTTGAATGTTTTTTATCAGGGAACATTTAATTTTGTGCTTGGAATCACTAATTGGTTCCACATGGAGACACCAGCGCTACACATTCGTATTTTCTAGGGAGAAAGCTACTGGGACTGCGGCAAACAAACATGATATATCTGTTTGTATAGATGACATTTCATGCACTTGCCTAACGAAAAGACTTTGCTTTTCTCCAAAACCATTTTTACTGTGATTTTCTCAGTGCATTGCATAGAAATTACACACCACTTTGTCCGGATATGACCTTAATGAAAGTGAAAAAGTATCCGGATTTGTTTTGGCTAACTCAATCCCAGCTATTAATACAGCCTCAGTGTGTGTGTTTTCTGGATATTATCAACGGACTGTATTATTTTGAATGCTTTTCATCGGAGAACATTTTATTTTAAGCTTGGATACAGTAATTGGTTCCACATGGAGACACCAGCTCTACACATTCGTATTTCTAGGGAGAAAGCTAGAGGAACTGTGGCAAATAAACATGATATTTCTGTTTGTATTGATGACATTTTATGCACTTGCCTAACGAAAAGACTTTGCTCTTCTCCAAAGTCATTTTTACTGTGGTTTTCTCAATCCATTGCATACAAATTCCACACCAGTTTGTCCGGATATGATTCGATGAAACAGAAATATACTGTTGAGTTTTGGCTAACTCAATCCGAAACATTGTGAAAGCATGTGTGTTTGTGTTTTCTGTATATTATTGATGGACTGTATTGTTTTGAATGTTTTTATCAGGCAACATTTAATTTTGCACCTCAGAAACACTAATTGCACTTGCCTAACGAAAAGACTTTGCTTTTCTCCAAAACCATTTCTACTGTGATTCTCTCGGTCCATTGCATACGAATTCCACACCAGTTTGTCCAGATATGACTGGATGAAACCGGAAATATCCGGTTGTGTTTTGGCAAACTCAATCCCAGATATTGCTACAGCCTCTGTGTTTTTGTATTCCTGATATTATCCACGGACTTTATTGTTTTGAATGTTTTTTATCGGGGAACATTTAATTTTGTGCTTGGAATCGGTAATTGGTTCCACATGGAGACACCAGCACTACACATTCGTATTTTCTAGGGAGAAAGCTAGAGGAACTGTGGCAAACAAACATGATATTTCTGTTTGTATAGATGACATTTTATGCACTTGCCTAACGAAAAGACTTTGCTTTTCTCCAAAACCATTTTACTGTGATTTTCTTGGTCCATTGCATACGAATTCCACACCAGTTTGTCCGGATATGACTGGATGAAACAAGAACTATCCGGTTGTGTTTTGGCTAACTCAATCCAAAATATTGTGAAAGCCTGTGTGTTTGTGTTTTCTTGATATTATCGATGGACTTTATTGTTTTGAATGTTTTTTTATCAGGGAACATTTAATTTTCTACCGTTGAAACACTCATTGGTTCATCAAGGGGACACCAGCTCCACACATTCGTATTTTCTAGATAGAAAGCTAGAGGAAGTTCGGCAAACAAACATGATATTTCTGTTTGTATAGATGACATTTTATGGACTTGCCTAAAGAAAAGAGTTTGCTTTTCTCCACAACCATTTTTACTGTGATTTTCTCGGTCCATTGCATACAAATTCCACACCAGTTTGTCCAGATATGACTGGATGAAACCGGAAATATCCGGTTGTGTTTTGGCTAACTCAATGCCAGATATTGCTACAGCCTCTGTGTTTTTGTATTCCTGATATTATCCACGGACTTTATTGTTTTGAATGTTTTTTATCGGGGAACATTTAATTTTGTGCTTGGAATCGGTAATTGGTTCCACATGGAGACACCAGCACTACACATTCGTATTTTCTAGGGAGAAAGCTAGAGGAACTGTGGCAAACAAACATGATATTTCTGTTTGTATAGATGACATTTTATGCACTTGCCTAACGAAAAGACTTTGCTTTTCTCCAAAACCATTTTACTGTGATTTTCTTGGTCCATTGCATACGAATTCCACACCAGTTTGTCCGGATATGACTGGATGAAACAAGAACTATCCGGTTGTGTTTTGGCTAACTCAATCCAAAATATTGTGAAAGCCTGTGTGTTTGTGTTTTCTTGATATTATCGATGGACTTTATTGTTTTGAATGTTTTTTTATCAGGGAACATTTAATTTTCTACCGTTGAAACACTCATTGGTTCATCAAGGGGACACCAGCTCCACACATTCGTATTTTCTAGATAGAAAGCTAGAGGAAGTTCGGCAAACAAACATGATATTTCTGTTTGTATAGATGACATTTTATGGACTTGCCTAAAGAAAAGAGTTTGCTTTTCTCCACAACCATTTTTACTGTGATTTTCTCGGTCCATTGCATACAAATTCCACACCAGTTTGTCCAGATATGACTGGATGAAACCGGAAATATCCGGTTGTGTTTTGGCTAACTCAATGCCAGATATTGCTACAGCCTCTGTGTTTTTGTATTCCTGATATTTTCCACGGACTTTATTGTTTTGAATGTTTTTTATCAGGGAACATTTAATTTTGTGCTTGGAATCACTAATTGGTTCCACATGGAGACACCAGCGCTACACATTCGTATTTTCTAGGGAGAAAGCTACTGGGACTGCGGCAAACAAACATGATATATCTGTTTGTATAGATGACATTTCATGCACTTGCCTAACGAAAAGACTTTGCTTTTCTCCAAAACCATTTTTACTGTGATTTTCTCAGTGCATTGCATAGAAATTACACACCACTTTGTCCGGATATGACCTTAATGAAAGTGAAAAAGTATCCGGATTTGTTTTGGCTAACTCAATCCCAGCTATTAATACAGCCTCAGTGTGTGTGTTTTCTGGATATTATCAACGGACTTTATTATTTTGAATGCTTTTTATCGGAGAACATTTTATTTTAAGCTTGGATACAGTAATTGGTTCCACATGGAGACACCAGCTCTACACATTCGTATTTCTAGGGAGAAAGCTAGAGGAACTGTGGCAAATAAACATGATATTTCTGTTTGTATTGATGACATTTTATGCACTTGCCTAACGAAAAGACTTTGCTCTTCTCCAAAGTCATTTTTACTGTGGTTTTCTCAATCCATTGCATACAAATTCCACACCAGTTTGTCCGGATATGATTCGATGAAACAGAAATATACTGTTGAGTTTTGGCTAACTCAATCCGAAACATTGTGAAAGCATGTGTGTTTGTGTTTTCTGTATATTATTGATGGACTGTATTGTTTTGAATGTTTTTATCAGGCAACATTTAATTTTGCACCTCAGAAACACTAATTGCACTTGCCTAACGAAAAGACTTTGCTTTTCTCCAAAACCATTTCTACTGTGATTCTCTCGGTCCATTGCATACGAATTCCACACCAGTTTGTCCAGATATGACTGGATGAAACCGGAAATATCCGGTTGTGTTTTGGCAAACTCAATCCCAGATATTGCTACAGCCTCTGTGTTTTTGTATTCCTGATATTATCCACGGACTTTATTGTTTTGAATGTTTTTTATCGGGGAACATTTAATTTTGTGCTTGGAATCGGTAATTGGTTCCACATGGAGACACCAGCACTACACATTCGTATTTTCTAGGGAGAAAGCTAGAGGAACTGTGGCAAACAAACATGATATTTCTGTTTGTATAGATGACATTTTATGCACTTGCCTAACGAAAAGACTTTGCTTTTCTCCAAAACCATTTTACTGTGATTTTCTCGGTCCATTGCATACGAATTCCACACCAGTTTGTCCGGATATGACTGGATGAAACAAGAAATATCCGGTTGTGTTTTGGCTAACTCAATCCAAAATATTGTGAAAGCCTCTGTGTTTGTGTTTTCTTGATATTATCGATGGACTTTATTGTTTTGAATGTTTTTTTATCAGGGAACATTTAATTTTCTACCGTTGAAACACTCATTGGTTCATCAAGGGGACACCAGCTCCACACATTCGTATTTTCTAGATAGAAAGCTAGAGGAAGTTCGGCAAACAAACATGATATTTCTGTTTGTATAGATGACATTTTATGGACTTGCCTAAAGAAAAGAGTTTGCTTTTCTCCACAACCATTTTTACTGTGATTTTCTCGGTCCATTGCATACAAATTCCACACCAGTTTGTCCAGATATGACTGGATGAAACCGGAAATATCCGGTTGTGTTTTGGCTAACTCAATGCCAGATATTGCTACAGCCTCTGTGTTTTTGTATTCCTGATATTTTCCACGGACTTTATTGTTTTGAATGTTTTTTATCAGGGAACATTTAATTTTGTGCTTGGAATCACTAATTGGTTGCACATGGAGACACCAGCGCTACACATTCGTATTTTCTAGGGAGAAAGCTACTGGGACTGCGGCAAACAAACATGATATATCTGTTTGTATAGATGACATTTCATGCACTTGCCTAACAAAAAGACTTTGCTTTTCTCCAAAACCATTTTTACTGTGATTTTCTCAGTGCATTGCATAGAAATTACACACCACTTTGTCCGGATATGACCTTAATGAAAGTGAAAAAGTATCCGGATTTGTTTTGGCTAACACAATCCCAGCTATTAATACAGCCTCAGTGTGTGTGTTTTCTGGATATTATCAACGGACTTTATTGTTTTGAATGTTTTTTATCGGAGAACATTTTATTTTAAGCTTGGATACAGTAATTGGTTCCACATGGAGACACCAGCTCTACACATTCGTATTTCTAGGGAGAAAGCTAGAGGAACTGTGACAAATAAACATGATATTTCTGTTTGTATTGATGACATTTTATGCACTTGCCTAACGAAAAGACTTTGCTCTTCTCCAAAATCATTTTTACTGTGGTTTTCTCAATCCATTGCATACGAATTCCACACCAGTTTGTCCGGATATGATTCGATGAAACAGAAATATACTGTTGAGTTTTGGCTAACTCAATCCGAAACATTGTGAAAACCTGTGTGTTTGTGTTTTCTGGATATTATTGATGGACTGTATTGTTTTGAATGTTTTTATCAGGCAACATTTAATTTTGCACCTCAGAAACACTAATTGCACTTGCCTAACGAAAAGACTTTGCTTTTCTCCAAAACCATTTCTACTGTGATTCTCTCGGTCCATTGCATACGAATTCCACACCAGTTTGTCCAGATATGACTGGATGAAACCGGAAATATCCGGTTGTGTTTTGGCTAACTCAATCCCAGATATTGCTACAGCCTCTGTGTTTTTGTATTCCTGATATTATCCACGGACTTTATTGTTTTGAATGTTTTTTATCGGGGAACATTTAATTTTGTGCTTGGAATCGGTAATTGGTTCCACATGGAGACACCAGCACTACACATTCGTATTTTCTAGGGAGAAAGCTAGAGGAACTGTGGCAAACAAACATGATATTTCTGTTTGTATAGATGACATTTTATGCACTTGCCTAACGAAAAGACTTTGCTTTTCTCCAAAACCATTTTACTGTGATTTTCTCGGTCCATTGCATACGAATTCCACACCAGTTTGTCCGGATATGACTGGATGAAACAAGAAATATCCGGTTGTGTTTTGGCTAACTCAATCCAAAATATTGTGAAAGCCTCTGTGTTTGTGTTTTCTTGATATTATCGATGGACTTTATTGTTTTGAATGTTTTTTTATCAGGGAACATTTAATTTTCTACCGTTGAAACACTCATTGGTTCATCAAGGGGACACCAGCTCCACACATTCGTATTTTCTAGATAGAAAGCTAGAGGAAGTTCGGCAAACAAACATGATATTTCTGTTTGTATAGATGACATTTTATGGACTTGCCTAAAGAAAAGAGTTTGCTTTTCTCCACAACCATTTTTACTGTGATTTTCTCGGTCCATTGCATACAAATTCCACACCAGTTTGTCCAGATATGACTGGATGAAACCGGAAATATCCGGTTGTGTTTTGGCTAACTCAATGCCAGATATTGCTACAGCCTCTGTGTTTTTGTATTCCTGATATTTTCCACGGACTTTATTGTTTTGAATGTTTTTTATCAGGGAACATTTAATTTTGTGCTTGGAATCACTAATTGGTTCCACATGGAGACACCAGCGCTACACATTCGTATTTTCTAGGGAGAAAGCTACTGGGACTGCGGCAAACAAACATGATATATCTGTTTGTATAGATGACATTTCATGCACTTGCCTAACAAAAAGACTTTGCTTTTCTCCAAAACCATTTTTACTGTGATTTTCTCAGTGCATTGCATAGAAATTACACACCACTTTGTCCGGATATGACCTTAATGAAAGTGAAAAAGTATCCGGATTTGTTTTGGCTAACTCAATCCCAGCTATTAATACAGCCTCAGTGTGTGTGCTTTCTGGATAAAATCAACGGACTTTATTGTTTTGAATGTTTTTTATCGGAGAACATTTTATTTTAAGCTTGGATACAGTAATTGTTTCCACATGGAGACACCAGCTCTACACATTCGTATTTCTAGGGAGAAAGCTAGAGGAACTGTGACAAATAAACATGATATTTCTGTTTGTATTGATGACATTTTATGCACTTGCCTAACGAAAAGACTTTGCTCTTCTCCAAAATCATTTTTACTGTGGTTTTCTCAATCCATTGCATACGAATTCCACACCAGTTTGTCCGGATATGATTCGATGAAACAGAAATATACTGTTGAGTTTTGGCTAACTCAATCCGAAACATTGTGAAAGCCTGTGTGTTTGTGTTTTCTGGATATTATTGATGGACTGTATTGTTTTGAATGTTTTTATCAGGCAACATTTAATTTTGCACCTCAGAAACACTAATTGCACTTGCCTAACGAAAAGACTTTGCTTTTCTCCAAAACCATTTCTACTGTGGTTCTCTCGGTCCATTGCATACGAATTCCACACCAGTTTGTCCAGATATGACTGGATGAAACCGGAAATATCCGGTTGTGTTTTGGCTAACTCAATCCCAGATATTGCTACAGCCTCTGTGTTTTTGTATTCCTGATATTATCCACGGACTTTATTGTTTTGAATTTTTTTTATTGGGGAACATTTAATTTTGTGCTTGGAATCGGTAATTGGTTCCACATGGAGACACCAGCACTACACATTCGTATTTTCTAGGGAGAAAGCTAGAGGAACTGTGGCAAACAAACATGATATTTCTGTTTGTATAGATGACATTTCATGCACTTGCCTAACGAAAAGACTTTGCTTTTCTCCAAAACCATTTTACTGTGATTTTCTCGGTCCATTGCATACGAATTCCACACCAGTTTGTCCGGATATGACTGGATGAAACAAGAAATATCTGGTTGTGTTTTGGCTAACTCAATCCAAAATATTGTGAAAGCCTCTGTGTTTGTGTTTTCTTGATATTATCGATGGACTTTATTGTTTTGAATGTTTTTTTATCAGGGAACATTTAATTTTCTACCGTTGAAACACTCATTGGTTCATCAAGGGGACACCAGCTCCACACATTCGTATTTTCTAGATAGAAAGCTAGAGGAAGTTCGGCAAACAAACATGATATTTCTGTTTGTATAGATGACATTTTATGGACTTGCCTAAAGAAAAGAGTTTGCTTTTCTCCACAACCATTTTTACTGTGATTTTCTCGGTCCATTGCATACAAATTCCACACCAGTTTGTCCAGATATGACTGGATGAAACCGGAAATATCCGGTTGTGTTTTGGCTAACTCAATGCCAGATATTGCTACAGCCTCTGTGTTTTTGTATTCCTGATAT
Source organism: Lepus europaeus (assembly GCF_033115175.1). Classification (NCBI taxonomy): domain Eukaryota; kingdom Metazoa; phylum Chordata; class Mammalia; order Lagomorpha; family Leporidae; genus Lepus; species Lepus europaeus. The sequence goes on from NW_026909463.1 coordinate 35,177, forward strand.
TTTCCACGGACTTTATTGTTTTGAATTTTTTTTATGGGGGAACATTTAATTTTGTGCTTGGAATCACTAATTGGTTGCACATGGAGACACCAGCGCTACACATTCGTATTTTCTAGGGAGAAAGCTACTGGGACTGCGGCAAACAAACATGATATATCTGTTTGTATAGATGACATTTCATGCACTTGCCTAACGAAAAGACTTTGCTTTTCTCCAAAACCATTTTTACTGTGATTTTCTCAGTGCATTGCATAGAAATTACACACCACTTTGTCCGGATATGACCTTAATGAAAGTGAAAAAGTATCCGGATTTGTTTTGGCTAACACAATCCCAGCTATTAATACAGCCTCAGTGTGTGTGTTTTCTGGATATTATCAACGGACTTTATTGTTTTGAATGTTTTTTATCGGAGAACATTTTATTTTAAGCTTGGATACAGTAATTGGTTCCACATGGAGACACCAGCTCTACACATTCGTATTTCTAGGGAGAAAGCTAGAGGAACTGTGACAAATAAACATGATATTTCTGTTTGTATTGATGACATTTTATGCACTTGCCTAACGAAAAGACTTTGCTCTTCTCCAAAATCATTTTTACTGTGGTTTTCTCAATCCATTGCATACGAATTCCACACCAGTTTGTCCGGATATGATTCGATGAAACAGAAATATACTGTTGAGTTTTGGCTAACTCAATCCGAAACATTGTGAAAACCAGTGTGTTTGTGTTTTCTGGATATTATTGATGGACTGTATTGTTTTGAATGTTTTTATCAGGCAACATTTAATTTTGCACCTCAGAAACACTAATTGCACTTGCCTAACGAAAAGACTTTGCTTTTCTCCAAAACCATTTCTACTGTGATTCTCTCGGTCCATTGCATACGAATTCCACACCAGTTTGTCCAGATATGACTGGATGAAACCGGAAATATCCGGTTGTGTTTTGGCTAACTCAATCCCAGATATTGCTACAGCCTCTGTGTTTTTGTATTCCTGATATTATCCACGGACTTTATTGTTTTGAATGTTTTTTATCGGGGAACATTTAATTTTGTGCTTGGAATCGGTAATTGGTTCCACATGGAGACACCAGCACTACACATTCGTATTTTCTAGGGAGAAAGCTAGAGGAACTGTGGCAAACAAACATGATATTTCTGTTTGTATAGATGACATTTTATGCACTTGCCTAACGAAAAGACTTTGCTTTTCTCCAAAACCATTTTACTGTGATTTTCTCGGTCCATTGCATACGAATTCCACACCAGTTTGTCCGGATATGACTGGATGAAACAAGAAATATCCGGTTGTGTTTTGGCTAACTCAATCCAAAATATTGTGAAAGCCTCTGTGTTTGTGTTTTCTTGATATTATCGATGGACTTTATTGTTTTGAATGTTTTTTTATCAGGGAACATTTAATTTTCTACCGTTGAAACACTCATTGGTTCATCAAGGGGACACCAGCTCCACACATTCGTATTTTCTAGATAGAAAGCTAGAGGAAGTTCGGCAAACAAACATGATATTTCTGTTTGTATAGATGACATTTTATGGACTTGCCTAAAGAAAAGAGTTTGCTTTTCTCCACAACCATTTTTACTGTGATTTTCTCGGTCCATTGCATACAAATTCCACACCAGTTTGTCCAGATATGACTGGATGAAACCGGAAATATCCGGTTGTGTTTTGGCTAACTCAATGCCAGATATTGCTACAGCCTCTGTGTTTTTGTATTCCTGATATTTTCCACGGACTTTATTGTTTTGAATGTTTTTTATCAGGGAACATTTAATTTTGTGCTTGGAATCACTAATTGGTTCCACATGGAGACACCAGCGCTACACATTTGTATTTTCTAGGGAGAAAGCTACTGGGACTGCGGCAAACAAACATGATATATCTGTTTGTATAGATGACATTTCATGCACTTGCCTAACGAAAAGACTTTGCTTTTCTCCAAAACCATTTTTACTGTGATTTTCTCAGTGCATTGCATAGAAATTACACACCACTTTGTCCGGATATGACCTTAATGAAAGTGAAAAAGTATCCGGATTTGTTTTGGCTAACTCAATCCCAGCTATTAATACAGCCTCAGTGTGTGTGCTTTCTGGATAAAATCAACGGACTTTATTGTTTTGAATGTTTTTTATCGGAGAACATTTTATTTTAAGCTTGGATACAGTAATTGTTTCCACATGGAGACACCAGCTCTACACATTCGTATTTCTAGGGAGAAAGCTAGAGGAACTGTGACAAATAAACATGATATTTCTGTTTGTATTGATGACATTTTATGCACTTGCCTAACGAAAAGACTTTGCTCTTCTCCAAAATCATTTTTACTGTGGTTTTCTCAATCCATTGCATACGAATTCCACACCAGTTTGTCCGGATATGATTCGATGAAACAGAAATATACTGTTGAGTTTTGGCTAACTCAATCCGAAACATTGTGAAAGCCTGTGTGTTTGTGTTTTCTGGATATTATTGATGGACTGTATTGTTTTGAATGTTTTTATCAGGCAACATTTAATTTTGCACCTCAGAAACACTAATTGCACTTGCCTAACGAAAAGACTTTGCTTTTCTCCAAAACCATTTCTACTGTGGTTCTCTCGGTCCATTGCATACGAATTCCACACCAGTTTGTCCAGATATGACTGGATGAAACCGGAAATATCCGGTTGTGTTTTGGCTAACTCAATCCCAGATATTGCTACAGCCTCTGTGTTTTTGTATTCCTGATATTATCCACGGACTTTATTGTTTTGAATTTTTTTTATTGGGGAACATTTAATTTTGTGCTTGGAATCGGTAATTGGTTCCACATGGAGACACCAGCACTACACATTCGTATTTTCTAGGGAGAAAGCTAGAGGAACTGTGGCAAACAAACATGATATTTCTGTTTGTATAGATGACATTTCATGCACTTGCCTAACGAAAAGACTTTGCTTTTCTCCAAAACCATTTTACTGTGATTTTCTCGGTCCATTGCATACGAATTCCACACCAGTTTGTCCGGATATGACTGGATGAAACAAGAAATATCTGGTTGTGTTTTGGCTAACTCAATCCAAAATATTGTGAAAGCCTCTGTGTTTGTGTTTTCTTGATATTATCGATGGACTTTATTGTTTTGAATGTTTTTTTATCAGGGAACATTTAATTTTCTACCGTTGAAACACTCATTGGTTCATCAAGGGGACACCAGCTCCACACATTCGTATTTTCTAGATAGAAAGCTAGAGGAAGTTCGGCAAACAAACATGATATTTCTGTTTGTATAGATGACATTTTATGGACTTGCCTAAAGAAAAGAGTTTGCTTTTCTCCACAACCATTTTTACTGTGATTTTCTCGGTCCATTGCATACAAATTCCACACCAGTTTGTCCAGATATGACTGGATGAAACCGGAAATATCCGGTTGTGTTTTGGCTAACTCAATGCCAGATATTGCTACAGCCTCTGTGTTTTTGTATTCCTGATATTTTCCACGGACTTTATTGTTTTGAATGTTTTTTATCAGGGAACATTTAATTTTGTGCTTGGAATCACTAATTGGTTGCACATGGAGACACCAGCGCTACACATTCGTATTTTCTAGGGAGAAAGCTACTGGGACTGCGGCAAACAAACATGATATATCTGTTTGTATAGATGACATTTCATGCACTTGCCTAACGAAAAGACTTTGCTTTTCTCCAAAACCATTTTTACTGTGATTTTCTCAGTGCATTGCATAGAAATTACACACCACTTTGTCCGGATATGACCTTAATGAAAGTGAAAAAGTATCCGGATTTGTTTTGGCTAACACAATCCCAGCTATTAATACAGCCTCAGTGTGTGTGTTTTCTGGATATTATCAACGGACTTTATTGTTTTGAATGTTTTTTATCGGAGAACATTTTATTTTAAGCTTGGATACAGTAATTGGTTCCACATGGAGACACCAGCTCTACACATTCGTATTTCTAGGGAGAAAGCTAGAGGAACTGTGACAAATAAACATGATATTTCTGTTTGTATTGATGACATTTTATGCACTTGCCTAACGAAAAGACTTTGCTCTTCTCCAAACTCATTTTTACTGTGGTTTTCTCAATCCATTGCATACGAATTCCACACCAGTTTGTCCGGATATGATTCGATGAAACAGAAATATACTGTTGAGTTTTGGCTAACTCAATCCGAAACATTGTGAAAACCTGTGTGTTTGTGTTTTCTGGATATTATTGATGGACTGTATTGTTTTGAATGTTTTTATCAGGCAACATTTAATTTTGCACCTCAGAAACACTAATTGCACTTGCCTAACGAAAAGACTTTGCTTTTCTCCAAAACCATTTCTACTGTGATTCTCTCGGTCCATTGCATACGAATTCCACACCAGTTTGTCCAGATATGACTGGATGAAACCGGAAATATCCGGTTGTGTTTTGGCTAACTCAATCCCAGATATTGCTACAGCCTCTGTGTTTTTGTATTCCTGATATTATCCACGGACTTTATTGTTTTGAATGTTTTTTATCGGGGAACATTTAATTTTGTGCTTGGAATCGGTAATTGGTTCCACATGGAGACACCAGCACTACACATTCGTATTTTCTAGGGAGAAAGCTAGAGGAACTGTGGCAAACAAACATGATATTTCTGTTTGTATAGATGACATTTTATGCACTTGCCTAACGAAAAGACTTTGCTCTTCTCCAAAATCATTTTTACTGTGGTTTTCTCAATCCATTGCATACGAATTCCACACCAGTTTGTCCGGATATGATTCGATGAAACAGAAATATACTGTTGAGTTTTGGCTAACTCAATCCGAAACATTGTGAAAGCCTGTGTGTTTGTGTTTTCTGGATATTATTGATGGACTGTATTGTTTTGAATGTTTTTATCAGGCAACATTTAATTTTGCACCTCAGAAACACTAATTGCACTTGCCTAACGAAAAGACTTTGCTTTTCTCCAAAACCATTTCTACTGTGGTTCTCTCGGTCCATTGCATACGAATTCCACACCAGTTTGTCCAGATATGACTGGATGAAACCGGAAATATCCGGTTGTGTTTTGGCTAACTCAATCCCAGATATTGCTACAGCCTCTGTGTTTTTGTATTCCTGATATTATCCACGGACTTTATTGTTTTGAATTTTTTTTATTGGGGAACATTTAATTTTGTGCTTGGAATCGGTAATTGGTTCCACATGGAGACACCAGCACTACACATTCGTATTTTCTAGGGAGAAAGCTAGAGGAACTGTGGCAAACAAACATGATATTTCTGTTTGTATAGATGACATTTTATGCACTTGCCTAACGAAAAGACTTTGCTTTTCTCCAAAACCATTTTACTGTGATTTTCTCGGTCCATTGCATACGAATTCCACACCAGTTTGTCCGGATATGACTGGATGAAACAAGAAATATCCGGTTGTGTTTTGGCTAACTCAATCCAAAATATTGTGAAAGCCTCTGTGTTTGTGTTTTCTTGATATTATCGATGGACTTTATTGTTTTGAATGTTTTTTTATCAGGGAACATTTAATTTTCTACCGTTGAAACACTCATTGGTTCATCAAGGGGACACCAGCTCCACACATTCGTATTTTCTAGATAGAAAGCTAGAGGAAGTTCGGCAAACAAACATGATATTTCTGTTTGTATAGATGACATTTTATGGACTTGCCTAAAGAAAAGAGTTTGCTTTTCTCCACAACCATTTCTACTGTGGTTCTCTCGGTCCATTGCATACGAATTCCACACCAGTTTGTCCAGATATGACTGGATGAAACCGGAAATATCCGGTTGTGTTTTGGCTAACTCAATCCCAGATATTGCTACAGCCTCTGTGTTTTTGTATTCCTGATATTATCCACGGACTTTATTGTTTTGAATTTTTTTTATTGGGGAACATTTAATTTTGTGCTTGGAATCACTAATTGGTTGCACATGGAGACACCAGCGCTACACATTCGTATTTTCTAGGGAGAAAGCAACTGGGACTGTGGCAAACAAACATGATATATCTGTTTGTATAGATGACATTTCATGCACTTGCCTAACGAAAAGACTTTGCTTTTCTCCAAAACCATTTTACTGTGATTTTCTCGGTCCATTGCATACGAATTCCACACCAGTTTGTCCGGATATGACTGGATGAAACAAGAAATATCCGGTTGTGTTTTGGCTAACTCAATCCAAAATATTGTGAAAGCCTCTGTGTTTGTGTTTTCTTGATATTATCGATGGACTTTATTGTTTTGAATGTTTTTTTATCAGGGAACATTTAATTTTCTACCGTTGAAACACTCATTGGTTCATCAAGGGGACACCAGCTCCACACATTCGTATTTTCTAGATAGAAAGCTAGAGGAAGTTCGGAAAACAAACATGATATTTCTGTTTGTATAGATGACATTTTATGGACTTGCCTAAAGAAAAGAGTTTGCTTTTCTCCACAACCATTTTTACTGTGATTTTCTCGGTCCATTGCATACAAATTCCACACCAGTTTGTCCAGATATGACTGGATGAAACCGGAAATATCCGGTTGTGTTTTGGCTAACTCAATGCCAGATATTGCTACAGCCTCTGTGTTTTTGTATTCCTGATATTTTCCACGGACTTTATTGTTTTGAATGTTTTTTATCAGGGAACATTTAATTTTGTGCTTGGAATCACTAATTGGTTCCACATGGAGACACCAGCGCTACACATTCGTATTTTCTAGGGAGAAAGCTACTGGGACTGCGGCAAACAAACATGATATATCTGTTTGTATAGATGACATTTCATGCACTTGCCTAACGAAAAGACTTTGCTTTTCTCCAAAACCATTTTTACTGTGATTTTCTCAGTGCATTGCATAGAAATTACACACCACTTTGTCCGGATATGACCTTAATGAAAGTGAAAAAGTATCCGGATTTGTTTTGGCTAACACAATCCCAGCTATTAATACAGCCTCAGTGTGTGTGTTTTCTGGATATTATCAACGGACTTTATTGTTTTGAATGTTTTTTATCGGAGAACATTTTATTTTAAGCTTGGATACAGTAATTGGTTCCACATGGAGACACCAGCTCTACACATTCGTATTTCTAGGGAGAAAGCTAGAGGAACTGTGACAAATAAACATGATATTTCTGTTTGTATTGATGACATTTTATGCACTTGCCTAACGAAAAGACTTTGCTCTTCTCCAAACTCATTTTTACTGTGGTTTTCTCAATCCATTGCATACGAATTCCACACCAGTTTGTCCGGATATGATTCGATGAAACAGAAATATACTGTTGAGTTTTGGCTAACTCAATCCGAAACATTGTGAAAACCTGTGTGTTTGTGTTTTCTGGATATTATTGATGGACTGTATTGTTTTGAATGTTTTTATCAGGCAACATTTAATTTTGTACCTCAGAAACACTAATTGCACTTGCCTAACGAAAAGACTTTGCTTTTCTCCAAAACCATTTCTACTGTGATTCTCTCGGTCCATTGCATACGAATTCCACACCAGTTTGTCCAGATATGACTGGATGAAACCGGAAATATCCGGTTGTGTTTTGGCTAACTCAATCCCAGATATTGCTACAGCCTCTGTGTTTTTGTATTCCTGATATTATCCACGGACTTTATTGTTTTGAATGTTTTTTATCGGGGAACATTTAATTTTGTGCTTGGAATCGGTAATTGGTTCCACATGGAGACACCAGCACTACACATTCGTATTTTCTAGGGAGAAAGCTAGAGGAACTGTGGCAAACAAACATGATATTTCTGTTTGTATAGATGACATTTTATGCACTTGCCTAACGAAAAGACTTTGCTTTTCTCCAAAACCATTTTACTGTGATTTTCTCGGTCCATTGCATACGAATTCCACACCAGTTTGTCCGGATATGACTGGATGAAACAAGAAATATCCGGTTGTGTTTTGGCTAACTCAATCCAAAATATTGTGAAAGCCTCTGTGTTTGTGTTTTCTTGATATTATCGATGGACTTTATTGTTTTGAATGTTTTTTTATCAGGGAACATTTAATTTTCTACCGTTGAAACACTCATTGGTTCATCAAGGGGACACCAGCTCCACACATTCGTATTTTCTAGATAGAAAGCTAGAGGAAGTTCGGCAAACAAACATGATATTTCTGTTTGTATAGATGACATTTTATGGACTTGCCTAAAGAAAAGAGTTTGCTTTTCTCCACAACCATTTTTACTGTGATTTTCTCGGTCCATTGCATACAAATTCCACACCAGTTTGTCCAGATATGACTGGATGAAACCGGAAATATCCGGTTGTGTTTTGGCTAACTCAATGCCAGATATTGCTACAGCCTCTGTGTTTTTGTATTCCTGATATTTTCCGCGGACTTTATTGTTTTGAATGTTTTTTATCAGGGAACATTTAATTTTGTGCTTGGAATCACTAATTGGTTGCACATGGAGACACCAGCGCTACACATTCGTATTTTCTAGGGAGAAAGCTACTGGGACTGTGGCAAACAAACATGATATTTCTGTTTGTATAGATGACATTTCATGCACTTGCCTAACGAAAAGACTTTGCTTTTCTCCAAAACCATTTTTACTGTGATTTTCTCAGTGCATTGCATAGAAATTACACACCACTTTGTCCGGATATGACCTTAATGAAAGAGAAAAAGTATCCGGATTTGTTTTGGCTAACTCAATCCCAGCTATTAATACAGCCTCAGTGTGTGTGTTTTCTGGATATTATCAACGGACTTTATTGTTTTGAATGTTTTTTATCGGAGAACATTTTATTTTAAGCTTGGATACAGTAATTGGTTCCACATGGAGACACCAGCTCTACACATTCGTATTTCTAGGGAGAAAGCTAGAGGAACTGTGACAAATAAACATGATATTTCTGTTTGTATTGATGACATTTTATGCACTTGCCTAACGAAAAGACTTTGCTCTTCTCCAAAGTCATTTTTACTGTGGTTTTCTCAATCCATTGCATACGAATTCCACACCAGTTTGTCCGGATATGATTCGATGAAACAGAAATATACTGTTGAGTTTTGGCTAACTCAATCCGAAACATTGTGAAAGCATGTGTGTTTGTGTTTTCTGGATATTATTGAAGGACTGTATTGTTTTGAATGTTTTTATCAGGCAACATTTAATTTTGCACCTCAGAAACACTAATTGCACTTGCCTAACGAAAAGACTTTGCTTTTCTCCAAAACCATTTCTACTGTGATTCTCTCGGTCCATTGCATACGAATTCCACACCAGTTTGTCCAGATATGACTGGATGAAACCGGAAATATCCGGTTGTGTTTTGGCTAACTCAATCCCAGATATTGCTACAGCCTCTGTGTTTTTGTATTCCTGATATTATCCACGGACTTTATTGTTTTGAATGTTTTTTATCGGGGAACATTTAATTTTGTGCTTGGAATCGGTAATTGGTTCCACATGGAGACACCAGCACTACACATTCGTATTTTCTAGGGAGAAAGCTAGAGGAACTGTGGCAAACAAACATGATATTTCTGTTTGTATAGATGACATTTTATGCACTTGCCTAACGAAAAGACTTTGCTTTTCTCCAAAACCATTTTACTGTGATTTTCTCGGTCCATTGCATACGAATTCCACACCAGTTTGTCCGGATATGACTGGATGAAACAAGAAATATCCGGTTGTGTTTTGGCTAACTCAATCCAAAATATTGTGAAAGCCTCTGTGTTTGTGTTTTCTTGATATTATCGATGGACTTTATTGTTTTGAATGTTTTTTTATCAGGGAACATTTAATTTTCTACCGTTGAAACACTCATTGGTTCATCAAGGGGACACCAGCTCCACACATTCGTATTTTCTAGATAGAAAGCTAGAGGAAGTTCGGCAAACAAACATGATATTTCTGTTTGTATAGATGACATTTTATGGACTTGCCTAAAGAAAAGAGTTTGCTTTTCTCCACAACCATTTTTACTGTGATTTTCTCGGTCCATTGCATACAAATTCCACACCAGTTTGTCCAGATATGACTGGATGAAACCGGAAATATCCGGTTGTGTTTTGGCTAACTCAATGCCAGATATTGCTACAGCCTCTGTGTTTTTGTATTCCTGATATTTTCCACGGACTTTATTGTTTTGAATGTTTTTTATCAGGGAACATTTAATTTTGTGCTTGGAATCACTAATTGGTTGCACATGGAGACACCAGCGCTACACATTCGTATTTTCTAGGGAGAAAGCTACTGGGACTGCGGCAAACAAACATGATATATCTGTTTGTATAGATGACATTTCATGCACTTGCCTAACGAAAAGACTTTGCTTTTCTCCAAAACCATTTTTACTGTGATTTTCTCAGTGCATTGCATAGAAATTACACACCACTTTGTCCGGATATGACCTTAATGAAAGTGAAAAAGTATCCGGATTTGTTTTGGCTAACTCAATCCCAGCTATTAATACAGCCTCAGTGTGTGTGTTTTCTGGATATTATCCACAGACTTTATTGTTTTGAATGATTTTATCGGAGAACATTTTTTTTTTAAGCTTGGATACAGTAATTGGTTCCACATGGAGACACCAGCTCTACACATTCGTATTTCTAGGGAGAAAGCTAGAGGAACTGTGACAAATAAACATGATATTTCTGTTTGTATTGATGACATTTTATGCACTTGCCTAACGAAAAGACTTTGCTATTTTCCAAAGTCATTTTTACTGTGGTTTTCTCAATCCATTGCATACGAATTCCACACCAGTTTGTCCGGATATGATTCGATGAAACAGAAATATGCTGTTGAGTTTTGGCTAACTCAATCCGAAACATTGTGAAAGCCTGTGTGTTTGTGTTTTCTGGATATTATTGATGGACTGTATTGTTTTGAATGTTTTTATCAGGCAACATTTAATTTTGCACCTCAGAAACACTAATTGCACTTGCCTAACGAAAAGACTTTGCTTTTCTCCAAAACCATTTCTACTGTGATTCTCTCGGTCCATTGCATACGAATTCCACACCAGTTTGTCCAGATATGACTGGATGAAACCGGAAATATCCGGTTGTGTTTTGGCTAACTCAATCCCAGATATTGCTACAGCCTCTGTGTTTTTGTATTCCTGATATTATCCACGGACTTTATTGTTTTGAATGTTTTTTATCGGGGAACATTTAATTTTGTGCTTGGAATCGGTAATTGGTTCCACATGGAGACACCAGCACTACACATTCGTATTTTCTAGGGAGAAAGCTAGAGGAACTGTGGCAAACAAACATGATATTTCTGTTTGTATAGATGACATTTTATGCACTTGCCTAACGAAAAGACTTTGCTTTTCTCCAAAACCATTTTACTGTGATTTTCTCGGTCCATTGCATACGAATTCCACACCAGTTTGTCCGGATATGACTGGATGAAACAAGAAATATCCGGTTGTGTTTTGGCTAACTCAATCCAAAATATTGTGAAAACCTCTGTGTTTGTGTTTTCTTGATATTATCGATGGACTTTATTGTTTTGAATGTTTTTTATCAGGGAACATTTAATTTTCTACCGTTGAAACACTCATTGGTTCATCAAGGGGACACCAGCTCCACACATTCGTATTTTCTAGATAGAAAGCTAGAGGAAGTTCGGCAAACAAACATGATATTTCTGTTTGTATAGATGACATTTTATGGACTTGCCTAAAGAAAAGAGTTTGCTTTTCTCCAAAACCATTTCTACTGTGATTCTCTCGGTCCATTGCATACGAATTCCACACCAGTTTGTCCAGATATGACTGGATGAAACCGGAAATATCCGGTTGTGTTTTGGCTAACTCAATCCCAGATATTGCTACAGCCTCTGTGTTTTTGTATTCCTGATATTATCCACGGACTTTATTGTTTTGAATGTTTTTTATCGGGGAACATTTAATTTTGTGCTTGGAATCGGTAATTGGTTCCACATGGAGACACCAGCACTACACATTCGTATTTTCTAGGGAGAAAGCTAGAGGAACTGTGGCAAACAAACATGATATTTCTGTTTGTATAGATGACATTTTATGCACTTGCCTATCGAAAAGACTTTGCTTTTCTCCAAAACCATTTTACTGTGATTTTCTCGGTCCATTGCATACGAATTCCACACCAGTTTGTCCGGATATGACTGGATGAAACAAGAAATATCCGGTTGTGTTTTGGCTAACTCAATCCAAAATATTGTGAAAGCCTCTGTGTTTGTGTTTTCTTGATATTATCGATGGACTTTATTGTTTTGAATGTTTTTTTATCAGGGAACATTTAATTTTCTACCGTTGAAACACTCATTGGTTCATCAAGGGGACACCAGCTCCACACATTCGTATTTTCTAGATAGAAAGCTAGAGGAAGTTCGGCAAACAAACATGATATTTCTGTTTATATAGATGACATTTTATGGACTTGCCTAAAGAAAAGAGTTTGCTTTTCTCCACAACCATTTTTACTGTGATTTTCTCGGTCCATTGCATACAAATTCCACACCAGTTTGTCCAGATATGACTGGATGAAACCGGAAATATCCGGTTGTGTTTTGGCTAACTCAATGCCAGATATTGCTACAGCCTCTGTGTTTTTGCATTCCTGATATTTTCCACGGACTTTATTGTTTTGAATGTTTTTTATCAGGGAACATTTAATTTTGTGCTTGGAATCACTAATTGGTTGCACATGGAGACACCAGCGCTACACATTCGTATTTTCTAGGGAGAAAGCTACTGGGACTGCGGCAAACAAACATGATATATCTGTTTGTATAGATGACATTTCATGCACTTGCCTAACAAAAAGACTTTGCTTTTCTCCAAAACCATTTTTACTGTGATTTTCTCAGTGCATTGCATAGAAATTACACACCACTTTGTCCGGATATGACCTTAATGAAAGTGAAAAAGTATCCGGATTTGTTTTGGCTAACTCAATCCCAGCTATTAATACAGCCTCAGTGTGTGTGTTTTCTGGATATTATCCACGGACTTTATTGTTTTGAATGTTTTTTATCGGAGAACATTTTATTTTAAGCTTGGATACAGTAATTGGTTCCACATGGAGACACCAGCTCTACACATTCGTATTTCTAGGGAGAAAGCTAGAGGAACTGTGACAAATAAACATGATATTTCTGTTTGTATTGATGACATTTTATGCACTTGCCTAACGAAAAGACTTTGCTTTTCTCCAAAACCATTTCTACTGTGATTCTCTCGGTCCATTGCATACGAATTCCACACCAGTTTGTCCAGATATGACTGGATGAAACCGGAAATATCCGGTTGTGTTTTGGCTAACTCAATCCCAGATATTGCTACAGCCTCTGTGTTTTTGTATTCCTGATATTATCCACGGACTTTATTGTTTTGAATGTTTTTTTATCGGGGAACATTTAATTTTGTGCTTGGAATCGGTAATTGGTTCCACATGGAGACACCAGCACTACACATTCGTATTTTCTAGGGAGAAAGCTAGAGGAACTGTGGCAAACAAACATGATATTTCTGTTTGTATAGATGACATTTTATGCACTTGCCTAACGAAAAGACTTTGCTTTTCTCCAAAACCATTTTACTGTGATTTTCTCGGTCCATTGCATACGAATTCCACACCAGTTTGTCCGGATATGACTGGATGAAACAAGAAATATCCGGTTGTGTTTTGGCTAACTCAATCCAAAATATTGTGAAAGCCTCTGTGTTTGTGTTTTCTTGATATTATCGATGGACTTTATTGTTTTGAATGTTTTTTATCAGGGAACATTTAATTTTCTACCGTTGAAACACTCATTGGTTCATCAAGGGGACACCAGCTCCACACATTCGTATTTTCTAGATAGAAAGCTAGAGGAAGTTCGGCAAACAAACATGATATTTCTGTTTGTATAGATGACATTTTATGGACTTGCCTAAAGAAAAGAGTT